>NW_019416342.1:1060214-1183665 GCF_000390285.2 Anoplophora glabripennis | reverse complement strand
TATTATTATTATGATTATTATTATTATTATTATTATTATTATTATATTATTATACCTCTTTCAGGATAAGCATTATCTATCTTAAAACATAAATATTTGAGAAATTTTCTTTGCGATTTTTCAAGCAAGTCTCTATGACATAAATAGAATGGATTCCAAACAGTAGAGCAGTATAAACACGATATGACACGAAAAAGATAATTCCTGATCGAAGACCACTCCCAAGTTTTTAAGTTTAGTCAAACGATTAATTTCGATGTTATTAATTAAGTAACTATAACAATAATGTGATTTCTTCTTTGTAAAGCTAATAATATTGCATTTCTTAGCATTTAGATATAAATCAACCAAATTACACCAGGCTTCAATTTTGGCTATCTCTCCTTGAAGAACAACACAGTCATTTAAGGAGGTAATGTTTGAAAATTTTTTTAAATCAACAGCATACATTAGTTTCCGACAGTTCAGAGTGGTACTAAGGTCATTAACAAATAACAGAAATAACAGTAGGCCCAAATTTGAACCTTGAGGTACTCCCGATTTCGCCAAATACTTGACAGAACCATGACCATTATAAAAAACATATTGTTGTCTTTCGGATAAATATGACTGTAACAGTAAGACTGAATCAGAATCGAAACCAAAGCTGTAAAGTTTTTGCAAAAGAATATTATGATTAATTCTGTCAAATGCCTTTACAAAGTCCACTGTACACCGCTTCCAATGCATACTGGGAAAGAAGCATACCTGATGATGCGATCTATAACGGATCCCATCCAGATTCTGGAACCGATGGTAACGATGCGTAAAACAATTTACGTGTTTCACAATGATACAATGACAAATCATTATTCACTTTATTTTATGTTGATGAGCGTGCGGATAATTATGACGGGTCTAGTGATGAGTGCACATTATATTTTTAAAAATAGCATAGAATTTTTTTATTTTATGACAGTTGTTCTTCGTGTTTTTGAGATGATGATGGATGTTTATGGCAATAATCTTCTAAAGGCTGTAGTGTAAAATTATATCTTCCTTTTCATGCAATGCAAGGCTCCTTGCAAGTTTAATTACTTAAATGCCATTATACTTAATTTACTGAAACTACCTATATTTTTTGACGAACATTTTAGTAGTTAATAGTTTTCTTTTTCCTTTAATATGCTGTAGGAATGGTTCGATTTGTAGTAGCTCAGGTTTTACTATGTAATATATCGTCATACAAAAATACTTTAATAATTCAACAATCACTTTTCTTCATTTTCTACTTTACTTGAATATTCTTATCATCTTGCACTTTCGTCCCTCTGCTTCTTTATGCGTCTGCCAGCTGCTTTTAATTGCATAGCAACACGGGCCCCACAAAAATGATATTACAAAACTCATTAACTGGTGAGAGTAAGGCGGCTTCCTCTACATAAGTCGCTTCTTATTGATATCAATATTCCGGGGTCTGGCATAGCGTCATAAGCGGCAATGGCTTCGCCAACAGACACCGCGTTTTAAAGCAAACTTCATTAGTCTCCTCCACCGCAGACTGTTGCCGGCCAGCGAGCTTCTTACGTCCTTGCTCTTTACCCGTGCATCCGACTCTCACCCAGTGCGGTCAGTGGCGGCGCCGCGGTGGGCCACGAAATTATGGTCGGGGGCGAGGGTGCCCTTAGATAAGTCCTTTTAGATGCGTGGATATGAGGAAGATGTACAGGGTGTCAAAGAAATAGTGTACAGCACAGAATGTGATGGTACTGTTCAAAACAAGAAAAGAAGTTGTTGTGATAAAAGGACAAAAATTATTAAAAGTTCTAAATATAAAAGATTGTAATACTAAATAAATTCAAATATATAGACTCTAGCATGCTCAGATGTACAGTCAGCACGAGACCCATATCTAGGAACTCGTATATTGAAGGAACTCAGTAGATATGTAGAGTCGACATTGCAATGAAAGTGTTTAAACAGGAAAGATAAACATTCTTTTAGTTTTAAAGTCAAATACTGCATTTTAAATCTATCTAGTAGCAGCCCATGTTCGTTCTCTTTACTATAAGCATCTATTCGAAAGCTGAAAATTTTGAAGACAACATTGAATTTTTTTTAAGCTTATTATTATGTATATGATAGTAAGGGTAGGCTACATTATTCTAATTTAAAACGAATTAGTGAGTAAACCAGACATTTCAATGCAAAAACGTTATTAGATCTTGGATTTAAGACTATGAAACTGAAAAATCTATTGGCTGCACTTATAATTACATTTATACGATCAGTGAGGGACAGTTCATTGTCACAGGTCAAACCTAGATCCTTAGCATTATCACAACGTGCCAGTAGTGCATTATGTCAAAAGTGCAGTTTTACGAAGAAATTTAGCCAATTTTGTATTACCGAGATATATCTTTTTGCAATGCAAAATCAAATTCTGTGAATTGTTCTGGAATTATTTATCGATTTTTACCTGAATCATTAATTAATAAATGAAAGATAGCAAAAAGTAGGTTACCGGATATTTCTCAGAGAAATAAATTATCAAACATAAATATAAAAAGTTCTGATTTGTCGTCCGCCAAGTAATAAACGCGAAGGAGTAATGGCAACAGCGCAATAGAGTATGAATGAGGATAGGTGGCGGGAAATTTAAAAAACTTCGATACATAAATTAGTCATTAGAAATGGATTATATTATATATAACTTATGTTTATTTGTGTAATTCAATTTAATATTGGGAAAGTTTCAAATGAAGAATGTTTTTGAAACCATTTTTTATTTATAAACTTTCAATACAAGAAAAAAAATACAGCAGCATATAAACAATTAAATATTTATACTTTACGTTACCGCGTATATAACAATCCTATACATTTTGATAAATTATGACATTTTTAATATAATTCTTCATTTTAAAATTAACATTTCAATAATTTCAGTATATATTTTAGAATATTTTTGGCTGCAATAACGTAGTTTCACAGTCTAATACAACATACAGGTTTGGAAAGTCCCCATGGTACATCGGCCGTTAAGTGAGAGCGATAAAGTGAGTCATAGAAATCCATGCCATAAAGAAGGATGGCTATAATGAAGGCGTCTCATAGTCACTGCCTGTTTCGCCCTTCCACAAGTAGGATCCACTTCCACCTATGAGATGCCNATTATTATTATATTATTATACCTCTTTCAGGATAAGCATTATCTATCTTAAAACATAAATATTTGAGAAATTTTCTTTGCGATTTTTCAAGCAAGTCTCTATGACATAAATAGAATGGATTCCAAACAGTAGAGCAGTATAAACACGATATGACACGAAAAAGATAATTCCTGATCGAAGACCACTCCCAAGTTTTTAAGTTTAGTCAAACGATTAATTTCGATGTTATTAATTAAGTAACTATAACAATAATGTGATTTCTTCTTTGTAAAGCTAATAATATTGCATTTCTTAGCATTTAGATATAAATCAACCAAATTACACCAGGCTTCAATTTTGGCTATCTCTCCTTGAAGAACAACACAGTCATTTAAGGAGGTAATGTTTGAAAATTTTTTTAAATCAACAGCATACATTAGTTTCCGACAGTTCAGAGTGGTACTAAGGTCATTAACAAATAACAGAAATAACAGTAGGCCCAAATTTGAACCTTGAGGTACTCCCGATTTCGCCAAATACTTGACAGAACCATGACCATTATAAAAAACATATTGTTGTCTTTCGGATAAATATGACTGTAACAGTAAGACTGAATCAGAATCGAAACCAAAGCTGTAAAGTTTTTGCAAAAGAATATTATGATTAATTCTGTCAAATGCCTTTACAAAGTCCACTGTACACCGCTTCCAATGCATACTGGGAAAGAAGCATACCTGATGATGCGATCTATAACGGATCCCATCCAGATTCTGGAACCGATGGTAACGATGCGTAAAACAATTTACGTGTTTCACAATGATACAATGACAAATCATTATTCACTTTATTTTATGTTGATGAGCGTGCGGATAATTATGACGGGTCTAGTGATGAGTGCACATTATATTTTTAAAAATAGCATAGAATTTTTTTATTTTATGACAGTTGTTCTTCGTGTTTTTGAGATGATGATGGATGTTTATGGCAATAATCTTCTAAAGGCTGTAGTGTAAAATTATATCTTCCTTTTCATGCAATGCAAGGCTCCTTGCAAGTTTAATTACTTAAATGCCATTATACTTAATTTACTGAAACTACCTATATTTTTTGACGAACATTTTAGTAGTTAATAGTTTTCTTTTTCCTTTAATATGCTGTAGGAATGGTTCGATTTGTAGTAGCTCAGGTTTTACTATGTAATATATCGTCATACAAAAATACTTTAATAATTCAACAATCACTTTTCTTCATTTTCTACTTTACTTGAATATTCTTATCATCTTGCACTTTCGTCCCTCTGCTTCTTTATGCGTCTGCCAGCTGCTTTTAATTGCATAGCAACACGGGCCCCACAAAAATGATATTACAAAACTCATTAACTGGTGAGAGTAAGGCGGCTTCCTCTACATAAGTCGCTTCTTATTGATATCAATATTCCGGGGTCTGGCATAGCGTCATAAGCGGCAATGGCTTCGCCAACAGACACCGCGTTTTAAAGCAAACTTCATTAGTCTCCTCCACCGCAGACTGTTGCCGGCCAGCGAGCTTCTTACGTCCTTGCTCTTTACCCGTGCATCCGACTCTCACCCAGTGCGGTCAGTGGCGGCGCCGCGGTGGGCCACGAAATTATGGTCGGGGGCGAGGGTGCCCTTAGATAAGTCCTTTTAGATGCGTGGATATGAGGAAGATGTACAGGGTGTCAAAGAAATAGTGTACAGCACAGAATGTGATGGTACTGTTCAAAACGAGAAAAGAAGTTGTGATACCTAAAAGGACAAAAATGATTAAAAGTTCTAAATATAAAAAATTGTAATACTAAATAAATTCAAATATATAGACTCTAGCATGCTCAGATGTGCAGTCAGCACGAAACCCATATCTAGGAATTCGTATATTGAAGGAACCCAGTAGATATGTAGAGTCGACATTGCAATGAAAGTATTTAAACAGGGAACATTGCAATGGATGAAAATTTAAAAGTAAATTGCTTTAATAGCTTTAATAGCGGCTTCAACGGTGTTACTAACAACAACCACGATCAATAGCTAACAATAGCTAATTTGGTAATAAACAAATCTTTATAAAAGTAACTAGAATCCCTGCAATTTTGTTGCACGGAATAGAGCATGTTCTAATTCATGCGATTCAGTTGCCGGAACAGAATTGCATAGTCTGATAAGAAAAATTTCATGGATTCTATCGCGGCAACCAAATCCCTGCAACAAAATTGCATTGTCTGACACAGGCTTTATAAGCAACATTTGTATTCACAGAAGTGCATCCTAGTAGCTACTTATGCATGTAACTAAATCATATTTAAACTTTTCCACGCGAATCAGTTCGTGATAAAACAGTTTGTTGATAATTTTAAATACGTAAAAGTTCTTTGCAAAAAGAGCAGTGCATTCTTTATGTACTCATGTCGATTCTTTGATGCCCTCGAACGGTGTGCGGAGGTTCTGGCTCCACAATCATCTCTTCAACAGCTTTTTTTCTGCTTTTACTATTTTTTGTTCTAATTCTCAAGCATTCTTACTTTTTTGGGTCACAAATTTTCCTTTCTGCCAACTCTGTACTTCTTCCGACATTTATAGGTTAAAGCAATCAGCTGTGCGAGCGATCATATAGTATACATGACAAGGACTGTCAGCTTACAAATAATAAACTCAGCATACTCATGCGTTGTTGCCAAGTCTGTGTTGCAACTTTTGGCATTTATTTATGCATATTGGGTAGAAAATAATAATTGAGAAATGAAAATATATAATTTTAAGTATTTTAAACTCGATTTTATTCAATATATACTAGCAAGTATCTCAATCTACTTACTTTCTAGTCATAAAGAATATTTTTCTTTGCATTGACAGAACCCGATCCTCCTTAATATTAACTTTGAGCAAACCATACACTTAGACACATCAATGGGTGTGCACCATTTGCATATATAATAATAAAGCTGGTAGAGCTTTTATAGATTAAACAGTCTTCCAAATTAGATACGTTCAAAAATAGCTTCAAGTCGTCAGCAAACAATAGATTAATAGATTTTATAGTGGTAAATAAATCGTTAATAAATAAAATAAAAAGAAGTGGCCTTAAATTTGGTCCTTGGGGTACAGCGGATGTCGCTACAAAATTGTCAGATTTAAAGGATTTTTAAGGGAGTTGCAGCCCTTTAAAGGCAAGAACAAGGATAGTTTATATTTATTTTTATCCTTTTTTGGATCTTGCAACAAAAGTACTTTCCGATTTTACTCTATTAATATTATGACAATGTTAATATAAATATTTTACTCTGTTTCTATTCCTTAATTAGGAAGGTTATGACAATGTTAATATAAATATTTTTGTGCCTTTAGGAACTAAGTAATATTGTGGTAGGACCTTCGAGGCAATCAGTGTAGGGTTAGTTGTGGGTCGGCGTCAATAGTCTCCCTAATTTAATTAAATCTGCTGCCTCTAAGGAGGATGACCGTAGGAATTACCTAAAATTTTCTGAAATTAAACGCTCTGTGCTATTATGTTAGTTTAATATCCGTTATTTTTCTTTTTGCAACCTTGCGGTTGCCCGTCCATTTGTCTTCACATATCTACAACTTTTGGATTCAATTCTCTTTCTTTGCACGAGCCGCATCTGGCGGCTTATCACGAGGCGGATTGCCATTAGAGCCTATCCGCACCGATGTGGTTCTTTCTTAACGAGACGTTCTAAAATTATGCCACGAACAGTCTTCGACGCCAGAGAGCACGGTCATTTTTAATGACCGTTAAAGAATTAAGAAAACGGCGAGCTCCCGAACAGGGCTAATGGCAACTTTAATGGCAGAAAATAATTTATCGTTGTTTTTGATACGCGAGTCGGCGAATTGCTAATGGCATTAGTGGCCCACGTTATGAATGAGTCTGGCGGCTGGGCGCGATCTATTTTTCATGGAATATTCAATTTGATATTTATCCGCTGATTTTGTAATAAATACACTTGTTTAATTCGTAATTGCGGTGTGCTGAATAGATTAGAGCGAGCTTTATTATAACCAAGGTGAAATTTATGATTAAATGTTGCCGGAGACATATACAGCGTGTCCACGTTGAAATTGACACAAATGGACACTCCAATGTCATCTCTTTACTATCGAAGCCTATTTTGGAGGTGAATTTTGATAAAACGATTACAAAATGTAATTTCCATAAGCTTTCGCTGAGGGAAGGATTTAATTGGAAGAAATAAAATTTGTTAGAGCCAATTAAATGATTTTTTTTTTTGGCGAAATAAAGGTTTCTTTGGAGTTAATAGGACATTTATTTGAATAAAAATAAGTACATATAAGTAAATGGAATAGTTCAAATAAATTTAAAAATTTGCTGGGCACAACTAAACATTCTTTTCTAGAAGTATAAGGAGAATGCATATATTAAATATATTACAATTTTCAATCAAACAAATAACTAATTCTAATAAAACAGTACTTTATTATAGTCGTTTAGACTATAATCCGTAGTCCGAAATTCAAAGCAAATATGTATTTATATTTGACATGGTATTATATTTGCTTACTATTATTTACGCCCCTTTATTTAAATATACCTTCTTTATTTAGATTAATGATAAGTTTTATCTTACCTGAATGAAAATTGAATTATTATCTATCTGTGATCAGATTCTAATCGAAAATTAAAAAATAGTTGTCTATCCTTTTTGTGAAAAAAAAAAACAGTAGCTGTAAATATATGTGTTACAAATGAATCAGTTATTATATGGTGTTATGCAAAGGAAGAAATATTTTAGTAAAGTGAAGCAAGTTATTATTTAATACACTTTTCAATAGCTGTTTAGTATGCATTGTGTCGTCAGAACTCATAAAAAAATCACTAACATAACTTCCTTGATTTAAGACTCCTAAAATAAACTGTTTTGCATATGTATGGGGTAGCAAGCCTTGATTGTATATCTGGTTGAATTTTATGGCGCCCCATATGTGCAATTTTTTAACTTTTTCATTTTACGAATGGTCCCGTTGAAATCCGATCGCGAATAAACTTTTTTATGACGGTGACGTTTAAAATTAAACAATGAATGTGTTAAGTTATTTATTCCGTGTTTAAAATGACATTGTAGGTGGTCGTTTGAATAATGTTATTCTTCACTCGCTATTGTTTTCTTATATTTTCATGTAGGTACAAAACCACTTTAAATATTATCCGATCTTTTCAGATTTTATACATTTTTTGTTATTGCCTGTACAGGGTTAGTCACTATAATCTGACAACTTACTGAGTTTATTATTGAAATTACAAAAAAGTTTTTAATACAAAAGTTTTAGCTTTTCTTATGAATTTTTATAATACAGTATTAGAAAAAACAATTGAATAATGGAAATAATTAAATTGAAGAATTTTTTTTTAAATGGAATATTAGTGCATACTTAGATTCGTAAATTTTTTCTCTTTTCAAAAATATATAATATGTTACTGTTTGATTCAGAACTTTTCGACATTTCAGTTTAAAACTATTTTTGAAAAAACCCATAGGTCCATAACCACTGCGATCCGTCAGACATAAATTTCCCTCCTGTTTATTTCAAAAATAGTTTTGAACTTAAATGTCGAAAAGCTAAGTATGCACTAATATATAGGGTGTTCCATTAAAAAAATTTTCTTTAATTTCGTGATTTCCATTATTCAATTGTTCTTTCCAATACTGTATTATAAAAATTAATAGAAAAGTTAAAATTTTTGTATTGAATTTTTTTTTGTAATTTCAATAATAAACTCACAATAAGTTGTCAGATTATAGTGACTAACCCTGTACATTTTTATTCGAAAATATTTTGAAAAGAGTAACATTTAAATAGTTGAAAGTCTGTAGTTCGTAGGAATAATAAAATGACTTAAAATACGAAATTCTGGGTAAAATAACGAAGTTGTATTAACTTCCAGTATAACCGGAAAATGGAAGAAAAATATTTGCATTGAAACTGAATATTCAGAAAAAATTAACAATACAGCCTTTCCAACTTCTAATGAATTCTGTGTTTATTAAAAATCACATTAACTTTTACTGAAAAAGTTTCACAAATTTATATTCAAAAGAATTATTAAAGAAGGGATTTCGTTAGATTTCCTTCTCATTTTGGCTACAATAAGCTTAATTAATATATATGGTTTATATTTATCGGTACAATTTTTACAAAAAATACTATGTCCACTTTGAAATATCTCTTAACCTCTCAATAATGAAATTAGATTGTTCAGTCACAGCGGGCCCACGAGTAGTAAAATAAATTGTCACATGAAGGTACGTAAATCTGCCAGTCCTCTTGGGTTAGTGAGTCACTTCTCTAACTACGTAAATAGGGTTAAAGTGCCAACTGGGCCTTATACCACTTTTGGGACTATCCGTGGCTTGATACTGTCCGTTGCATTTACTTCTAAAAATAAAAAATTCACGAATACCAGGGTACACGTAGACATTTTTAAAAAGAAAATTTATAATATTTATTCATTTATTTTACTAAAGAGGGTTATGCATCGAGAAAACTGAAAACAGAAACAGAATTTAATTGTGAATCAATTAGAAATATGGAATACACGTTTATTGAGTATGCAGATATTCATCTCATGTATGGTCTAGCGTCTTGCAAGACATTTCAACTAGTTGACCAACGTTTAAGGGAGAATGGTGGGCGATTCCAGTTAATAAGGTAATACATATTATTGACTTTCTTCATATTTGTAGGAAAATTTGGAAAAAATACTGATGCTGGTCTGAGAAGAATCGTGCGTACGCCGCAATTAGAGGAACATATTTTAATTGCTGTAGAAGACACTCCATCACCGAGCACTCGAAAATTATCAGCACAGAATTATCAGCACAGTTTTAAAACATCGAAAGCAATAGCACATGAAGTTCTTCAAGAACAGCTGTTATATCCATACCATTTGCAAAAAATACATGTACTGATTCCTGAAAATTTTCGTTGTAGAATACAATTTGCAAACTGGCTATTGGATAAGCAACGAAATAATGTAAACTTCATTAGCACTGTTCTTTTCTAAAGGTTTAACAAAAATGGTATCACCAATTTACACAACGCACATGTACGGGCTGATGAAAATCCTCATGCCACAATTATTTCTTATCATCATCAGTTCCAATCAATTAACATCTGGGCAGGAATCATTGGCAATTTTTTTATTGGACCATTCGCATTGCCGGAGCTATTGAATGGACAACTTTATTTGGAGTTCCTTCAGAACACTTACCTATTGAAACCCGCCGAAACATGTAGTTCATGCACGATGGGACTTCACCTCATTTCGTCGTTGGTGTACGGGAGTACCTGAATAACATCTATTCAAACCGTTGGATAGGCAGAGGAGGCCTATTGTCTGGCCTCCTTGATCTCCCGACCTAACGCATCAGCATTTTTACCTGTGGGGACACCTCAACAATAGGTGTATTCCACTTCGGTCGACACTAGGGAGGAACTTCTACAGAGAATCACGTTTCATTGTGATGGGATAATGAACAATGCTGGGTTATTGTGGTAGGTACAGCAGTCCTCAATTCGTCGTGCCAGCGAGTGTATCAGAGTTCTCGGAGCCCATGTTGAACCCTCTTATGAAGTTTTTCAATAATTTCGTTAAGGTGCCCCCTGGGACACCACTGCGTTTTTTTAATTTTGTATTTTTTCGGATTAAACATCTTAAAATGAAACTTTCCTGTTGTTTGAATGACTTTCGTATCGCACTTTATTGACGAGAAAAAAAATCGAAATCATGGCCCTTTTTATTAAAAATAAAACATGAATTCGTTTATTATTCTTTTACTCGTAAACGGTTCATTTTATCGACTATAAAGAAGAGTACTTTTTTTAATCTAAGGTTGAAGCTACCCAGATTTATTATTTTAAAGTCTTTATCATATAGGGTGTTAAAAATTTAGGCATTAAGTTGTAAAGCTTAGCCCTCATCTGGTAAACTAAAAAATCTAAATAGGGCCCATCACATAAAACTTTTATTACATTATATTAGATTTTCTCGTTTTGGCAAATATGAAAATTTAATATGATTTATTCCATCATTTTTATGGGCTTCTAAATAATAAAATAAATCGTTGATTACAATGAACACATACATTGTTACCAAATAAAAAAACTTTTACTAAACTGTGTTTTCAGAGTAATTCTGGAGATTCAAAGAGATTTTAACTGAAAAAAAATTATAATCTACCGAATGAAACATATTTGCAGTTGAGATTAATGACAATTTGTTTTCTGTTTCAGGGAACGAAAAATGTGAACAGGATGATTAACATCGATAAAATATTTTCCGCCAATCTGGTGACGGCATCCTTCTTGACGCTGATATGGTACATTGTAGGTGAGTGCTATCCATAAAATAATTTTGAAGTACATGAACCAGTCGTTTATAGATAGAAAAAGTAAAATACTGAGTGTGACCAGCGGGGATAAGTGGAACGTATAATCCTTGAAATTGTGACGTGTAGTATTTTTACGTTTTAGTGTCAGACATAAAACAAATCTGCTCTAGCAGTAACTAGAGATTTTGAAAGATTACGCGTCCGTGTATAGAATGTAAAAGCAATACCTTGCAATAGAATTTTGTTTCAACTCGGTGTAATACCTGAAAGTAAAGTAGCTGCTAGCAGTGATAAAATACGTTAAAAATAAAATTTTATCAAGTTGACAGCCAACGTTAATACTTATTGATTTTATTGTATTCGCTTTATGTTGAAAATAAGTTATTTGTTCCTCCTTTATTCTTAAACGTATCTTTCTTTGAAGTATTACATTTTTTCAGACATATACATTTCAGGTACTAGTCACAAGTGGATATAAAATGATTTTTTTACCGTTTAAAATTAAAATAGGTATTAAGACGTTTCTTTCCAAGTCCCTAAAGTTGATCCTCAAAGTTTTAAAACGTGCTAACTACTTACATGGTCTATCATGTGCATATTTTCAGTTTTCAGGTATTTATTCAAGGTCTACATGTGTATTAGAGAACATTATTTGAAGTTTCGTATAAATTTATTACCTATGAAATAAAAGTACTGATTTATCACAAATATTTATTAGATTCATTCTTGTCTCTAAAATTACTGTTTAGGTATCAGGATTCCGTGAAAGTTTTATCCAGTTTCACGCAAAATTTTACGTTTTCAAAAATCCTGACTAACACTTAGACATGTTGCACTCAAATGACAACATCACGCAAACTAAATGAGATTGATTGATCAACAATCCCAGAACATGTGGTTACAAAGGAGGTTATGCGCAATCCAATGCTGCCAAGCGCATATCACTAAATGTCTCCATTAGCGAGCAATTCAAAGAGTTCGCTTATTTTCTGAACAGACTTTCCATCCATCATGCCGTTTGATGGTTGTAAGATCAGCACCTTTATTGGTCAATAAAGTTGCGATATTCAGGAATGAAGCAACTATTGAGGCTACCTTCGCCAATGTGTTGATTCCAACAGGCTGTGAAGTACATTTTTGATTGATCTTGAAAATAATCTGTCTTGTGTTAGGCGAATTGAGCGTGGAGAAATATATTTTCTGCATATTGCAACAGCATTCACCCAAAATCCTTCTTCTATAATTGTAAATTTTCTTGAAATACTAGATGAATTGGAAGTAAGATATTTTATACCACTTTTTATAGAAACTTATTAATCAGATCAGGATTAAATACATTTTAAATATTTCATGCACATGTAGAAGTACAAATTGATCTAGGAAGAAACGAATCCTTATTTTCATTGAATATAACTTAAATTATTTGAATATTTACCCACCACGAACAGAGTCGACGCTGATATTAAAACAATGCGAAACAAAAACGACCTCGACAAGTCGGAATATTGACGCCTAAGTTCTCGGCGCTCTAATAAGATGCCTCACCTCCATCTTCACCTGGAAGAAGCTCGACACGTCTTCACCTTCATTTGCATGCGCGCTCAGATTTAAACCCTTTTATGCCTCTCCATTATTTAATCTGTCTTCATTAAAACTTATGCGAAACCTGAAAGCTTAACCTGCTGCCGCTCTCGCTGGGCCCGCCAAATTAGACGTTTACACGGTGAACCAAATCCAAAACAGGCAAAGGAATCGATACACTGTAAAAAAATTTCACTTAATTTCACTTAAATTTCACTCAATTTTACTCAATGATATATCAACTTCTGTCCTTACCCGATTGAGTGAAATTTTCACTCTATTAGTATGAGTACAACTGAGTGAGACTATTGCATCAGAAATGAGCGAGTTTTACTCAAATCCGAGTTAATGCTAATTGAGCGACTTTTGACTCTATTCTGAGTATATAAAACCAATTTAGAGTTGACTTTTTCTCTAATATGATTTATATTTAACTATTATTGAGTCATTTTTTACTCAGACTAATAGAGTGAAAATTTCACTTAATCGGTTGTGGACAGAAATCGATACATTTTAGAGTAAAATTGAGTGAAATTTAAGTGAAATTTAAGTGAAATTCTCTAGGGTCTATTCTTATACCACTTAAAGAATATTTGGCTACCCGATTTTAACTATTTTTTACAAACCCTGTACGTATAAAGATTTATCATGGCCATCTGGAACCACGCCCAAAAAAATCAGAATTCTTGATTTAGACAAATTAAGAAGAAACATGAAACCTCACATTAATGCACAGACTCTTCAAAATTATCCTCACTAACTTCCATATGGCCAACTGACATTGTAGATAATTCGTTCTCAATTATTTCCTCGTTCAACTTTCAACTGAAAGTGAAACTAAAACCCAAAGTGCCTAAAGTATCGTTTTCCTTCGTTTCGAAGGAAATCCCGATTGATCCACCCTGTACTAGTTCAATTAGGACTACAAGTGTCGATTTTCATCAACTCGGCAAAGCGTACCTCAGTAATCCAAAGGAAACTTTCATGTTTGTAGTTTTTATTTATTCGAAGCCCTGGAAACAAGTAGGTAATGCCACTTTATCCCATTACTAGTTTCTTCCTCAACTCAACTATATTAGATTCCGTAGTGTGTCACGCAAAATAACCTGCGAACGAAGAAGAACTAAGAACACTTAGAAATTGTTTGTGTCCTACTTTTCGGTATAGTTTCCATGCTTTCTTTGACATATGCAGCAAAAACGATTTGGATGTTAAATTAACTGAAAAAAATATTCATATATATGAAAAATTACCTTGAATATATAAATATTCTAGTGAAAAGCTTGAACACAAATTTTGCCAAATACAGTAAATTTCCCTGGCAATAAAATATAAAATTATAAAATTATACTATAAAATTTTATAAAATTTACATAATAAAATCACGGATACTATTAAGGAAAATTATACTGAACTAAACATTGAAATTTTCCAGTTTTATGTCTCCCTGTAAAACTACACAATGTTATAATTTTCATAAGCATACGTACTACTGTCTTTTTCCTTTAAACTTTAAAGTTTTACCGTAAACTTAATATTTGTTAAAACTTTTTGGCGCATAATGCAATGCAGCATTTCTGTAAACGATTTCAGTGAGAACGTGTTTAGGAAATGAGCAGGGAACTTTTTGTTCACAAACACATTCCATCTTTACAAATCGTTTAGTTAAATATTGCATTGCTTGTCTGTTGCGTTACATATATCCTTCGCATAATATAGTTAAAAAGGTTTTTTCCACTAAAGGTCTTTTATTGGCTTAATCGCATTAGTTTTCAATACACGTACATTTTTTGTTTATTATAAAAATATAGGATACAGGACAATATACGTAAATACAGTGCCTTTACAAATATTCTAGTCCCACGTGACAACGACTGTTAGGCAATCAAACTTACAAAGGAGTCAATGATCAACACAAAATTCCCTAAAGACAGATGATAGTCAAGTGGAGTACATATTACATTTCTTTAGAAACATTGAACTTTAATCTGTAAAATGTGCTTCTTTTTTTCAATAGAAAAAAAATATTTTTTACTTTTTTACTTACGTGTAAACACATTTGGTCCTGTCTTACTCAGTTTCTACGAACTAACACAAATGTCCTGCTTCACCATAACACAAATGTATCGCCATAATACAAATGTTGTCTTATTTCACCATAAATTAAAACGATATCCATCAACTCCGAGTTGCTATACACGCAAGCCATTTTTGATACTAACTAGGTACTAAAAAACTATTGTAAACACTACCGCAACGACGATTGTATTGGGAGTCGCTGAGGCCACGTGGCTCTCCATGTGTATTGTGAATGGCGCTAGAGACTACAGTTGTAGTTGTAGAAAGTAGTACAACTACAATAATTTTTTCTCGGAAACAATAAGGATTTTACATTTTTTTTACGATATTGACTCCATTTCTCATCCAGCATCTCTTCCCAAATTTGTTACTCCGTATATTTAAATTTTATAATGTTACTCTGGCTAATACGAAATAATTTACCATATTCCTATTCTGACATTTCCCGAGGTATTTTCAAAATAATTGTTTTATTATTTTTTTAAATAATTCAGAAAAGTAATTATGTTGTTAAAACCACAACGCGGTGTACTGCAACGGAAATATGAATTTTATAGAAGGGTGTTCTTACCCTTATGATTAATTCACTGGAGATTTACTCATTATTAGTTTGGGATTCCAGTAAATTTAAATATACTACTCGAGGATCAGTTGTTAGTTTATATGTAAATTGCAGTGTTAGTTCACATAAATTTTAATGAACGCCGTATTAATTTAGTTTCATATGCAATTTCCCCCGTTTTAGAGGGAGGATTAATATTTAAAATCCCCAACTCAGTGATTATTTTAGAAAAGCTGAGCTGATTGAATTTTATTATTGAAAATATTTAATACTGATGGTTAAACAGCTTTTGAGCTGGTTGTCACATCGCCAGTTTGGGTTTCATCACGTTTCGAGAAACACATCGCTCTCTGCTTCAGAGAAACTCTGAGACTGGAGATTGAGATTCGCTGATCTTCCCATTGAAATAAGGGATAAACGAAAGTAGTTATTTCTTTAACATTTTTTTGAACGTTCTGATGGTAAAACATGATAAACAAAAATTGTAGTAATTGTTTTATATCTAATATATAAACTATTTTTAATCAACAGGAAAGAAACAAATATTTTTTGGCAGCACCTATGTTGAACGTGTCCCACCTAAAAATTATTCATAAATATCTGGAACATCCGAAAACTTTCCGGCAACTTTGAACTTGGAAACATCAGGAAGCACGCCGCTCCGCGAATACAGTTTGCTTTCCTAAACAACTATTTCGTTAAACTCAAGTGTCGTAAGAAGATAAAGCAAGTGGGAACTTGAGCCGTTAGATTATCACTTCTAATACTCCTAAGATTTGACGAAACATATCTGTAGCCCTCAATTAACTCGAACAAGTTTAGACCGAATTATAATTTGGCACAAAGGATCACGGTGGTATATCCTTATTGGATTTTCGTTGGAAATACTTCGTTTAAAAAAGATTTAAAAACTCACCTTGCGAATTTTAGATCTACAATCAACGTTGCAACTATTAGTTTACTTGTATACTCTTTGATACCAAATATTTAGGTATGCTAAAGAAATAAATTCCACAGTGGGCCAAAGATTAATAATAATTATCTAAAATAAAAAAAAATCTGCTTAGTAACATTCATTGAAGAACGTACCAAATTTTCAAAGAAATCGTCTCTTACATTTGTTTCTACTTTGGACAAAGATTAACACGAAACTCACCACAGTAATTAAATTAACATGTTTCTGCATTCTTTTAAGGATTGCTTTGGATATGTGGATACCAATATTTCTTAATCGTGAGCAGAGAAGATATACAAAATAGTTCAGGAAAATTTTTAGAATAGTCTAATTTTAATATTCTCGGTATACATAGCTAATAAAACTCTTTCAGTGCCATGTTTATTCAAGCCGGGTGTATGGTTATCTACGACTGAATCTCACATCACGATGCTTACTTTAATAAACTAGCCCGTAAAAAGTTATATGACTACAGTGGCTGGAATTCCACATTAGAAATCAGCTAATTTTGTGACTTTGTAAATAGTATAACATGATTTTAGTAGACCAGATCTTCTGGCAGATATGTTATTATTTGTATAAACAATATCAGAATTTTATCTGTGGTTTACTTTAGTTTTTTCTGTTTAGTTGAATATTTTGCGCCTTGTGAAAATAATTGGAAATTAATTGAATAATTAGGCAAATGTTATTGTAATGTACAATTTTTACAAAAGTATTTATGAAATGAGCTGGAACACCCCGTATTTGGAGTGAGCTTCTCCTTCCGAATAATGAAAATTATTAAGCCAATTATCTAATCGTCCAAACAATCTGTTAACCTTCATCATAGTCAACCCTTACTCCATCTACAGGTCCTATCCAGCAGACCATAGAAATGGTGTCCTGAGCGACTTAAGATCTTCAGTCAATGTGTCACATTCTAATTTATCCAACTAATAAGTCTATCGCTCTCCTTAGGCTATCTATAAACATAGCTGAACGTAAAAGTTCAGTCTGTTAGAAAGATGACATTACTTTATGGTCTTGACAAAATATTTGTACTTTACATTTTAGAATAAAGGTAGAATAATAATAATAATAATAATTTACTTTCTAGGAGCAACTGCAGGTTTTTTTAAAATACTTTTAAGTAATATGTTAATAAATAGAAAAATTAAATCTGAACGAGGTCGATATGCAAAAAATAATAACAAATAAATGCAAATTAAATACCTATAAGACTTAAGCAAACGTTATTTAGCGTGAATGAAATGCCACGAATAAAAAAATGACAACACTTATAAGGTTATATTTAACAAAGTTGCAAATTAAGTTTGATATAAGTGTAGTTCTTTTAAAACTAAGTTTGCGATTATGAAGTAATAATCTTATTTTAATAACCTTTGTACAATAACATGTACCTTTGATTTGAAGCTTGGCATCGATCAATTTATTCGATACGTATTTATCGGCACCCTAATGCGTGTGTGAGTGAGCTTAACGCTTTGTTTGGTCGAGTGTATGGCACGTGTTTTTAGGGCAGTCAATACCATTGTGTATAGTAAGCATAGAGCGGCACACGGCTTGCTTGACCACAGATTTAGCCCATTTCTGCTACTACAACTCGTATTATCGCGTTCATTTATTTGATTGTCGCCACAAAGTTTGCGATAAAAAAAATACGAGTACAATCTGCAAACATCATTCAGATGACAACCAGTCCATAATAATACGCGTTTACATCTTGCACTATGCACAGTAATGGTTGATGCTGTTCCACTACACATGCTGCGTTGACAGTTTATGGTTGCGCATTAGGTAGTAAGGTAATATTTAATTTTAAGGATTGAATTTATTTCCTGGAAGGAAGTATTAGTATTTTGGATTACAAGATCCGTGTCAGTCATTATACATGCTTAATAATAAATATTCATTTTTCTAATCTTCTTCCATAAATTTCTTGTTAGTTTCCGACCAGATTTTTTCCTCAATGTAATCCGCAAACTAATCGTTTTCGGATACGCGTTTATATGAACTTCTGTTTGTTTGTAATTTAGAATCTGGTTAAGCATTTAAATTACATACTGTATAAAAAGATTCACGTATAATCAGTATCAGCCAAGAAAAGAACGGATGTTATTGCTATAAAAGTCGTCCGTCAAGCGCAACACAATGAAACGCAGTGGGGCGTTAAATAAATTTAATTACCAGCAGCAGCGAAAGAAAAATCTTTAATCCCATAATAGAAATGCAATCCAAGCATGAAGCTCTGTCAGCGTGGCGTACTGCAACCCCGCTCCGCCATTGGGCCGTTCTTGACGTCCAAGACAAATGCGATGTCACGATCTCCAGCATAAATATATCGGTTTGAACCGGTGCTCGGAAAGTGGAGTTATTATGGACTAACCTTCGGCTCTGGGGTGGAGGTGAGCCCTTCTACAAATTGCCGGCTATCAATTCTGCCGGGTTTCTTTGAACCCCGATCTAATTGCTGTGGCATTTTGACTAATTGTGCACTAGTATCACCTTCATCGGCGGAAAGGGATCGAACAGTTTCCGTTTATAATCTCATCGGTTCCATTAATTCAACGAGTGATCCTCAAAATGTATGCAAATGTTTGAATGTCCCGATATCCAAATAATATCCTACAAAGGAATCGGAAAATGGGGTGAGTTTCCAGTTTTGAACTACTTTTGGGAAAATCGATCTAAATTGGAAATATTTAGATATATTTTATTTTATAATGTAGATAAACATTTATTAACCTGCAGACAATTTTTGGAAAATACCCTGGAAAAAGTACTTGTTGAAATTTGTTCCAAATGTGATCATAGGTTCAATTTCGGAAGCCGTTATTTTAAAATTAACTACCCTTTTTATAAATTGGACTTGTTGATGTAATGGATACGTTGCAAAACAAAATGAATATGTACCTACACGTAAATAAAAAAGCTTTATCCAACACTTGTATATAATGATACTATAATTTCTTTGGTTTTAAAGGAATAATGTGGCCTATAAGTCACTAGTGAGTTATAAGTCATAAGTCACTAGTAAGTTATTAATTCATAAAAAGACAAATGGTTGGTTTATTTTTCTAGTTTTTATTAGAAAACCAATTCGAAACAGTAATAACTCAATAAATAACCTAAAATGCTACAAACTTACAATCTACCTACTTATTAATATTAACATTAACATTTGGTAAAGCCGTAATTTGATATCAAAGGATTATTGGAATCATTTTGTGACTGTGGTAAATTTATAGAACAGGTTGCCCCTTTGCTTGTGCTTGCTTCAGGAGTCTGCACCCCTTGTATCTTTTTAGCAATATCAATTTTGCTGGAAACTGACTCTTCTATATAACCTTCTGCCACGGTAGATGACTTCCATCCACCGTGACGTTTGAGTGTTGTAATATCCCCTCCAGCATTGGCCAAGAGAGTTGCAGATGCGCGACGCAAGCCATGCCCTGTATATAAATTAGAATCTGTCAAGCCCAAAAATCGCGCAACGACATTAGAGATTTTTGATGGCTTATTAATACCGACACATTGACGTGTGCATTTTCCCTTTTGAAAATTTCAAAAGAACTTTTTATGCTGCACATTTTGAGGCCTTAGCTTAGAATATCTTCTAATTAATTCAATTGGATTAACACAAAATCCTTCATTTAACACAGCGAAGCTTCTTGGTTTGTTCGTTTTAGTATATGAAATCATCATGTGGATATACTGCCCTTTGTCCTTTATATTGTCTATGCTTAGATGGGTCAATTCCTCGCAACGGCAAGCGTCAAAAGCTCCTAATATCAACGCCACCTAAAAACAACAAATTTAATAAATATAACTCAGTTAAATTATTCAGTAGAACCTTCGTCTAGGGCTTCACGCAAAAATTGTTCGATTTGTTCTCTTTTTAAATCCTTGGATTTTTTGGTTGAAATTGTTTGTGCTTAGACTTTAGAAATGCCACTAGCCTTCTGAATTTAGAAATTTCAATTGTTCTTGTAAACTCTCAAAGTTGACTATTTAGTCCACAATGTGGATGGAACTAATTTCTCACTTAAATTGAAAAAATAGGCCAGCAAAACATCTTCATTTACGCCTTTCACCCCTTCTTTGATTTTCCAATCTTGAAATTCCTTCAGTTCTTTGTTGTATATAGATTTTGATTTCTCCGGAATGATGCCTGCAGTAGCCGCATTAGCTTTTTCTAAAATTTCAGATGGAATTTCCACATTTTCCATTTTATCTGTCTTGGTTTTAGGATTTCAACGTGATTTCAACTCAAAAAATATTGTTAAATATTGTTTGTTTACTGACAACCCTTGGTTACAGACACAATTTAGGTTGACATTCGCATCCTTTGTAATATTTAAAAATACATTCATTTCGTTAAATTACTTTTTCTGATATTGACAACTTGAAATTTTAAGTTACTTTTAATTATTATTAGAACGAAATTCTATGAAAGTGTTGGATAAAATTTTGTATGGCACTCGTGTGTTACGTCATTAAGACACTTGGGAACATTTCTCAGCTTGACTTATATATGCCGTAACACACTAGTACCACAAATAACTATTATTGTTAATGTAATGGCAATATTTAATTTTATTTCTAACTTTCCTCATTGCCTAACAAAACACATTTACAGCTCGATGAACTAGATGAAAGTACTTTACTTACACAAATTGTGCCCGATTAAAGTTAATTTGTAACGAAATAAATTGAGTCTCATTTAATTGTCAATATTTGTTCTTGTTCGAGCTGCATCTACTTGGTTCCACGATTGTAAACTTTGTTGCTTGTTAAGACACTTTAAAAATGCATGCAGACAGGGAAAATATAATCTCTCATCGTTAGCGTTCGAAACCTTGTAATAACTACACCGTCTTTGGTTCCAGTTTAGTCAATTATGCAGGCTCTGTTGCACTGCCATCTTAGTTGCAATGCTTTGCCAGTGTCGCCAATTTTGCTCCTGGTTGTTTGAACTTGTACTGAAATAATTGATTGGTAGTTGTGTTTGCTGTTTTATCTTCAAAACTTGTTTTATTCATGAGTGAAATGGGCAACTGCATGGAAACAAGATAAATTGATAACAGTTTTACAATAAATATTGATGAAAATATTGTTGGAACTGGAACTAGTCATAACGTTTTCAGGAAAAAATCAGTACAATTAGTAGTTGACGTAATTTTATAAAATAATTCCCTCTTATATCTTAGTTTAATTAAATTTGACTGTAAGTTTAGACTTATTACGTTATTTAATCTACTTTAAATATAGAACTAGAGTAAAGGTCAAAAAGCAAATTAATTTTTACAGAATATACTAATAGATGTTGTGCACTTGTCTCTATTATATATTTGTCCTCTGTAAAAATGTCTCTGAGTATCTATTATTTAAATATCTTACAAATAAGTTCAATTTGTTAATGACAGCACTGAATTCACTTCGATCGATGCATTCTCCATATAACGAACAAAACTGTCGAATAAAATCAAACTGTAGAGTCTCTCTTTTGTGCAATGAAGTTACTTTGAATGCATTTCAACAGAAACAATTTGGCGGTGTAACTGTACACGTCTGTGAAACGTTAGTAAATCGTAAAGGATTTAGCAATGTATTCATGTAAAAGCGAATATAAAAGTTTATTTTATAAGCTCCATATTCATTTAATTTGAATTTGTTTGACGTGCTACAATTTTACCTAAAAAAGTAGTCAAACACATTTATCTGTCTAAAATAATCTCAATAAGTTTAATGTTTGGTAAGACGCAATAAAAATCTTAATTCATGTAATTTTATATCGATTATCTATTGTTTAATTTTTTAATTTAAAGGCAATTAAATAGTTTGTTTTATATCATGTGGCAGAGAAGAATAAATGTGTGGTGTTATAAACTTGTAAATGTCTGCCTCTGATTTGAAGCTTGGCATCGATCAATTTATTCGATACGTATTTAGCGGTACCCTATTGCCTGCCCTGTCGGCCTGATGTGCCAGTGAACAATCCAGATTTTTTGCTGAGGGACGTTGGCTGTACATTTCATTGTCATTTATGCGTGTGTGAGTTTGAGGTTTTGCTTGGTCGAGTGTATGGCACGTGTTTTTATGGTAGAGCGGCACACAGCTTGACTACAGAATTATATTCGGGACTCAGACGTTTGTGTATACATACATATAGTAACTAAAATAAATTACAGTTTGGTTATTAAATTGTGCCCCCAAACGACTAAAAATGAGGCACCGATTCGGATCAAACAATAATAATTCATTTCGATGTACCACCAATTCTGTTGTGCTTTGAAGTTTCGGCATGCAGCGTTACTTCTGGTGTCTGGCAATACTCTGGAATCACCCGAAACGGAAAAAGTGAGAACTCGGTATTAATAAAGCGATATAAGATTGAGCGAAGACTGGAGACACATGATTAATGCGCGATGTGATTGCCAAAGTTGCACAGTCACGTCTGTACAAGCAGTTCAGAGAACTGATGACCGTTTTTGTGTCGCGTTTTAACAACTGGGGAACTTGAGTAACACGTAGTTCTAATGCACTTATAGGAAAATATATATAAAGGGCCTTGCTGGATTTAGACAAATTAGCACCACGGTCTATGGCTTGTCAGGCATGTCAGAGTGTTCTTATACTTTCTAGTGCATACGCTCAAAAAATTTATATACAGGATGATTCATTAATAACGGTACAAGCCTTAAGCAAAGATTGCTGACGATAAATTACGACAATTGAATATGTGCTGTTCGAATATTGCTCCTTTTTTTTCTATAGGGCGTATATTTCTAGGCAGCTAGTTCTAGTTACTCTTCTTTATGTGTAAAAATATGTATAACTTTTCTACTATTCGAAAATCCAGCATGAAATTATTAAATTGGGTTCAATTCTAAATAATAAAAAGTATACTTGGTAAAAGTGGCAAAACTTAGTCATTTTAGAAGCACACATTATGAGACTATAGACCAAAATTAACTAAACTATTTGTATCGAAATAGTCTGTAAAATATTGAGACTACTGTGTGGTTTGTGTCGCTTCGTGTGAAGTAAGTTTTACTCTTGTGGCTGTAGCCTAAAAGAAACAGGTTCATTTAGTTCAAAGTGATATGTTAAAGTACCAACAGCAGATCAAGAAATGATGTTTTTGTACAAATTGCACAAAATATAAAATCAACTATACGCCTAATTTCAGCTACTGCTTAGAGCAATAAATTGTTAATATACTTTATTGGTAATCAAAGCCATTACAGCCTATTAATATTAAACATATTAGTACTTTTAATTACATGAAAGATGTACATATATGTACATATATTATAGCTAATAAAATATTATTTTTGCAACTCTATTTTGTAAAACATTCTCTTGCAACATCTGTTCTACTAATATTACTTTATTTATTTCGTTTTCAAAACTAAAAATAAGCAAATAGGCATACATTTTTATGCAGTATTTGTGTGTGACATTTTAAGATGAAAACGTATATTGTAACTCCATATTTGAGGATCGTTTTAGCAACTATTCAATAACAGTATTTTCCTTAATCATTTTCTATATTATGGCGAATGCGCCAGTTTCAAACTAAACCAGTTTCGATTCAAAAAATTTATAGAAAAAATGGTTCTAATGGAATAGATCTGATACAGTTATTTTAGAAACAAATGGTGTCTACAAACTAACTTTGGGTTATAATTGAAACAACAAAAATAAACATCCCCGACAGCACCTACCTGGTGAATAGAATTTGGTCCTATCAAAATAGTTCATACCCTATACTATTCGCAAATTCAATGTAAATATTGGACGTAAAATATGTGTATTTTAGTCATAATGCCATATAATTGAGTTTAACGTTGCAATTATAATTATTGGCCTGGTACAAATATCAATAAATAACTTGTTTCTGACTTTGATACTTTGAAAGTCGATTGGAAATAATTCGAGCTGTGTTTTTATTTTTTTAAGAAGCTTAAATCTACATAAATTTATATAATTTCTCTCTGAATAGGTATATTTAATCATATTTTAGGTAACTTTAGCACATTTGTTTGTATATAAATATCGACTTTTCCGTTATATGAAACAAAAACTGAAAGTTAGTTCTGCTTTTACTTTTTGTACAGCCCTTCAGTGTCTATATGGAGCTTTAATTAAAGCTTACAGGGGCCTGTTGCGAGTCTTGTTAATTGACTATCAGTCAGAATTGGGAAAAACAAGAACAAGTTACCAAAATAAAACTTGTTTGATCAAATTGCGTGTGCCTGATGAGATTATCATCTATGTAACATATTAAAAATAAACTTTATACTTATTCCATTTGTCAATTATTTAATTAATTTTAACTGATTATTAATTAATTAGTTCTTAATTAAAAATATAATTATTATTCATAAACAGCGTTGCTGTTTCGTCTTTATTATTTGTTTAATTAGGTATTGTGAGATTTGCTGGTAGCAAAAATAATTAAAATTTGTTACTACTTTCGAATGTAACTCAGTCTAGCATAAAAATATTTTTATAAAATGTTGTTACTACGTTCCGTTATATTGTGAAAATACGCTGTAAAATCGATTTTAACTGAAAAAGTCCTAAAAAAATGATATTCGGAGGATTGTCAAACTTCAAAGTAGGTATTCATTAAAAGTTGATTGAAGTTTTATATTGTTTCCAAAGAAAACAAAGGAGCACTTTTAATCGTATTATGAAGGGCAAAGTAGTTTTTACATCCAGCTGAAATAACGAAGGTTTTTCTTTGCGTTAAACCAATATATTTTCTTTAAAATATCAATTATTGACTCAAAATTGTAATAAAAAGCTTTATCCATATGTTTAATTACTATGCAAGCAAAAGTTAAAAAAGTTTTTGTTTGCTTCTACGAGAACTGCCTATTTTCCTTTATTTACAGTAGGATTTTTATTGGCAAAAGTTATTTGAAAAACTACAATTGAAGTTTTAGTTTGATTTCTGGAACAATGAATTATTTTTGTAGTAGTGTGTTTCATTTAATTATCACCTTGTATAAGTCGACTAAAGGAATACCTTTATGAAAAGAATAGAAAATGTCCCTAAACTGGATCAAACTTTGTTAGACTTTAATATTCATATGTTGGAAAAGTCCATTTTCTTCTTGGAAAATAATAAGCACTTAAAAAGTTTCTCAAAAGATATTAAGGGGATCCTAAGGCATTAGTGTTAACAGGACATAATTAAATCTCTAATTGCAGCCCGACGTTCTTCAGAATGCCAATCTGCTTTTGGATAGGTAATCCCTCTGAATAAAACAGCACAATAGACATTAAAAATGATAGTCCTACCTACATTTCTCTCCAATGTACTAACTACGGTTTTATTTTCCCAGTCTACAGTTGTCTGTTCTCGTACAAATTTCATTTAAAGAGAAAGGATTACTCGGATTATTTTCCTGCAAGTGTATAGTCGGCTGTAGATACTTAGTTTGGGATTAAGTAGTATTTTGTAGGTAGAGCACCTGCTTCTACTTTTATCTTTTAGCGCGTAATTATTGCACCATTTGTAGAACTGTTTCACAAGCTTTTCTGACGACACATTTTTATAGTACAAAATTAATGTTAATTACTAAATAATTTGGACTTTTACAGCTCAAGAATCTTGTAAATCGCATATTGTGTCGTACTAGAAATAATATTTCTTTGTGTTCTCTAGTAGAGTACCGAGTAGTGTACCATCTCATGACTCTAGGCAAGTGATATCCATAAGCAGCATATTCATGTGTCTCTCATGTATGGTCTTTCTTTTTAGTTTTATTAATGTAAATAATCTTTTTTAAACAGGTGGGTTCTATTCTGACATTTAAAAAAAATTAAATAACTTCTCTAGCAAATTTCACAATATGTAAATTAATGTAGGCATTTTTTCTTTGCAGGGAGCTAAATTCACTCCAAGTAATCGATTTTTATTAGACACCTTTCCTGTGATTTCTGCATCACAGTGGAATTTCGACAGTTTTCTTAATGAAGAATGTCTTCAATCAATTCGGCTTTAGTCATCAGTCAGAAATGATTATACTAGAAAGGCTTCAGAATCAGAGTTCGTTAGCTCGCTTGATTCGCTTTAACCTTAAAGGCATTGACTTTAAATTTATAAATTCCAGAGCTGAAAATATACGGACCATGTTCATTCATATCTTATCGAATACCGCCTGAAAATAATTATTTATTGTTTAGATGGTAAAGTTGGTTATGAATAACTCATGGCTGATTTTTCAGAAGCAAAATTTTACTGGAAAATAATGACACCTAAATAAAACTTATTTTAATTAGGAAATTGACAGTTGGCACTTATTAATAGCTTTATATATACTATTATGTTTTCATTATGAATGTTTAATTAGAATAATGATGAATGTTTGAATTGACTTTTTGTTTTAGATTTTTATTTGGGCGCCATAAATTTTAATGTTTAATATTTATTTCTTTCGTATAGAGCTGACTCAATTACAGGGTGTAGTTTCCTTAATTTCTGTTTTATTTGATTCACTTAAATTGATTGTAAAGTGAAAGATAGATTCAAAGTTAGCAAATCTAATTATATTACAATTTTTTAAATGAAATTTTATAATTGACAACTATTTTCTTAATCTTTCTTGGAAATTTATGCGAGATTAACTACTTTGAGCTCGATTTTTACTTTTATTGAATCCAAAACAAATGATTCGTTACTCAAACTCAAAATTTTGAGAATTTTTTTATAAATACTGACTCTATGCATGTTCTATCAGCATGATCTTTCTATAATTAGATTCTATTAATTTTGATGAACATTTCGACACCTTTAACGTCTCACTACGTTAACTTTTAAACTTTCAATAAAACTTAATTTTGAGAATTTTAATTAAATTACGCTACACAGCTTGATTTTCTGCCTGTATATTTATTCACTGTCTTCAAAATTGACCTTTTTTTCACTTTTTTAACAGTCCTTTACTATTTTTGTAGATTAACGATTGAAATGTTTTCAAGTCTATTGATTCATAGGAAACTTTTAAAGTTTATAAATTTGAACTCTATATTTTGAGAAAATATATAAAAATGTTACATTTTAGTCTTTTTTTGTATGTTTTAGTTCATCATCTGAACAAATCATAACATTTCATAACAATACATATAGTTACAGACAACTACTCATTAAATGAAATTATCTGTTACATGAACGACATCCATTTATTGAATTGTTCTGTCACTTATTGTTCTAAATGTAGGAACATTTGTGGTAAAATTTACAGCACACGTATTAACTGTGTGCAGTATTCAACCTAGCTCGCTATAGCCTTCATAAACGTGAGGATAATTACTGTAGTTAATATGTTTTCTTTATGCATCCATAAATTGTGTCTTGTTTTCTTTTAATTAAATAAAATTCAGGGCTAAGGCTTTATTTTATTAGTATTTCTTTATAATTGATTTAATAAAATGTACATTTTAATTAACAAGACTTGTTAACGAGACAATTTTCAGGAAGTTCATAACGTATTAAAAATGGGAATTAATTAAGAAAATTAAATTTTGTCACGACTAAATAAAATGACGGGCATCTGTCTTTCCTTATATTTCAAAATGTCAGGTAGAATTAGTAAACGGGCATCAATGATGTACTTAATTGGAATTTTACATCAGTACAAACAGCATTTATTATTTTGCTACTTAAATTAACGTTTTTTATTTTAGAAATGTGTGCATTATTCCACAAATAATGCTTTATTTGTTATAAATGGAAAACATTTTTTGTAATTAATTCTAAATTGAACACAAAATTAACTTTATTTAAAGTCATATTAGAAACTCCTTGTAGTTGTGATAAAAACAAACATTTCTATTCAAAAGTTTAGTAAAAAAAGAAAAAGTCAGATAGTGATCTTTTTACAATTAAAATTGAACAGTTTGAGGAAACGTTATTTAAATTTTTGGTGGACATATGAAATAACGAATATAACTATGCAGCCAAGATGGACTTTGCTATGGAATAACTTAGCATTAGGTTTTCCTTTTATCATTGTTAAACGAAATAGGGGAACGTGTTGACGCATTAATAGGATACTAGAGTAGCAGTGGAGTCATGCTTGTTTGTTCTTCCAACAACAGAAGTGATATAGTGGACGGGCAAAGGAATCATATTTACAGTTAATACAGTTTGCTCTGGTAAATATCTTCCTGAAAGCTATATTTTGGGTAAAAGCATCTTTGTAGGAACTGTACTAAGAGAAAATAAGTCGAATCTCTAAAATCAGAAGACCTCTTTATCACGATGTGTCACCGTCAGTGATTACATTATCTATAACACAAGGTGTCTCAAAGAAATGCAAAAAAAAATATATGTAATATGGATTTTGACACAAAATGTCTCATTTTTTCCAGATATCTTCGAAACAGCGATATATAAGAAATTTAAAACTGTTGTGTTGTGAATCTAACGGGTAAAAATAATTTGTAGGTTTTAGTCAAATGCAACTTTCGAATTTTCCAATTGTTTGAATAATTAAAAATTTTATGTCCCAAAATTATGGAACAAAATTCATTTTTTCCATTTCACATTTAAAAAAATCACTGCAACAGGTCAATTAGTAAATAGAAATTGTCAGTTTTCTGCAATATTTTCTATTTTTTTAGCCATTTTTGACAGACCTATAACATTACCGACATTTTTTTTTAAATTCTCTACATTTTATAGTATAAATAGATAGCCCTATATGAATTTTGTTCCACCATTTTGGGACACACTGTATAATATGTTTTGAAAAAAACAATTAAGAACATAAAAATTTATTTTCTAAAAATCAAATATGTGGTTAAAATTTTGATAAAATTCAGTAAACTTTCTCACAATTTTTATATAGTTAATAATTCTGTTTTTTATTACCTGTTACCAATTCAATGATTTCCAATTTAGGATAGACATGTTTGTGTCACATACATTTTAAATCAGTTTTACTTTCGAAATTCTACATGCTTTATAGTTTAGTGGAAAAATCAACCTGAAAAAAAAAATCCTTCCCATTTTGGGGCCCAAGTAATTAATTTCTGACATTATTTTTTGGATTGGATTGGATTGAAAACCTAATGACAATAATATCCTTTTAACGATTAATAGATATGGTGAAATATTTGTGTGCTTTTCATAGTATGTCTAATTTGACATTCATGTTGAATACTTAATCCATTTACAAAGCGAAATCAGACATGTGGTGAATCATGTTCCGCTATTTAGGTAGTCTTCCTGTTTGGAACGAATGTAACGATCCTTGAGGGAATTTCAGTCTCAGGATGAAGTAAATTTTGTACCTGCTTCCTACCTACCATGTCCTTGGCCTAATGTGTCACATAATCCATCACTTTTAGAGTACATTATGTCCATTATTTTTCGTGGGTGGTATAAATATGGACCCTATTATTTATTAAAGGATATATTGCACGGGGATTATGTCACTGGTAGTTCTTTTGCCAAAAAAATGTCTGTGAAGTAAATAATAGATGACTACTGCTTTATATTTTCATTATTTAGTCAAGTTTCGAGAATACTTCGCCTACGGCATATAGGGTGTTGAATTTGGGGTTAAAAGTTAGTACAGTAGCATCAACGTTTTCATAACTTTTGTACAGTACCTTCTGCAATGTTAATGCACAAATTTGATTTTGACGAAAAAATGCACTAAAACAAAAAAATCCCCAAGTGTACTCAGTTAACACAGGTTTTTCTCCTTTTCCACCCCTTTAAATTTCTGACAGTTCATTAACACCCTGTATTGTTCCTCAAGGTGTTGGTATTGTTTCTTTCGGAACAGTACCGCACAGCTACCGCACAATCGTGGCAAATATGCCACGTGTTAATCGCTTTGCCGCATGTCTATCGGGTGCTTAAACCGGTTTCGTTTCTAATCAAATACCTTTTCCAGCGAAGGTTTAAAATTCTTAAGTACATACTTTATGGCATTAAATGTATTTCAGCTTAAAAGAAATCCGTAAGGGTGTTGAAAAGTTTCGGTGCATCGCGAAATGAAGGAGGAAATCCAAGAAAGGCCCTAAAAAAAGGAATGGCAGGGGCGTTTCTCAGCAACCAGGCATCCATTTCGTGGAATGCATTCCCGAGTATATAAAATAAGACCACAATTCGCCCGAGGAAAACTGTTTAAAGAGAAAAATATATTTTTATGCTGAAAACTTAAAAGGACCGTATCTAATGTGAGGGATTCCTTTAACGCCCGGAGCTATGTAAAAATTTCTCGGAAAATATTAAGGTGGTCCTAAGTTTTCCTCTCTCTTGAAATATGGTTCTTATGTGTATATTGGGTTTAGACACCTACTTCTAAAAACGCCTAACAATAATAAAAGAGAGAAATATAAAACCGCAAGGTTGGGGATGACGTACGCAATAAAAAAAGTATGTGACAGTAAAGCGAGAGAATCTGCGTAATGAATTCTAAGGGTTCGTATAGAAAAACATTCGTTTTATTCGTTAAAAGAAAAATTTTAAATTTTAAAAGATAACTTACTAAATAAATTTTTGTCAATATTATTACAAAATATAAAAATAAGTTGTAAAAAATACGTGTTTAAATTTACATTGAAATTACACTCAAAGAGGTTCATCTGCTCAAAGGGTAACCCCCAAATAAATCAGTTTTAAAAACAGTTTAACCTAGACTTTTTATAACACCTTGTATAGGATATAACTTATTTTTTTTTGGGAGATTCTATGTCATGAATTGACAAAAAAAGACATTTATATGGTCATAAATAAGCAAAATCTTCGCATTCAAAATATATGTTGAAAAGTAACAAAACTATATATACTATTTATTCCAAATTAATGTTCATTTAAAAAACGATGCATCCAACAATCTTCAAGAGTATACCTATGATTTGAAATAATTTAAAAGAAAAAAAAATAAAAATAAAAGCGACAAACACGTTCAGGTCAGTAAGTTTCTAAATAAAAAATACACAGCCATGCAGCGAAGCAACGAACAAAGAAGGACGAAAGAGAAGAAAAAGGACGTGTAGCGGTTTTGGAACGCCCCATTTGGCGTTATGCCGGGACACCGTCTATCCCGGCAACCTGAGGATATTTGGCAGTCTGCATGCGTTATTTAACAGTTGCAAACCAACCCCAGTTTTCATATAACAAAAAGATATGGGGGGACGCAAGATACCTATGTTGATATAACTTTTTGTAAGTGTTCATTTAGTCACTCTTTCTGTAAAACAAAGGGAGATCAGTTTTCGATATCAAATATCCGGGATAGGGGTGTTGTTACGACTGACTGGGGCTTTAAATTAGGTATTACAGTTCCCAAACAATACGCATGTTCCGATTGACACAATCTTGATAAAATATGTTATCTAGAAATATATTTTTGTGGTGTTGTGGCGATATAGAACTAAATTGAATTTATAATATATATATAATTTATAAAGATGTACGTAAAAAAGAGAAACGAAAAATAGAGGGACTAAACGAAAGCGTAACCCTTTGCATAGATCCTTTGAAGAAAAGAGAACACATTATAGCAACAAAAATAAGAATGATTTGTAGATATCGTTTTCTTTTGTTTAGAAAGTAGAGTAATCTACAAGTTTTATTGCATTATCAATCTTGTAGGCTGTTATTTCATCTCTCAGCACAAAAAGTAGATGGATAGATGGGTAGATGGGTAGGTGGGTTTTATATGTGGTACATGTGGATGGAAAATATGCATATTCATGCATGAACGACTGGATATAAAGATGTATGAATTCATAAATGGGTGGGTGGATAAAAACATGGATCCAGAACTCTGCAGCACGAATTATGCCATGAAAATGGCATGAAAATGGAAAATTTGATCTATTTTCTGTTTTTGAATGAAATTGGACCAGCTTGTCTGACTCTATGATGATAAATTGGAATTAAACGAGTGTAAACATATACGTCTAGTGAGCTGGTAGAATAATTTGACTTTTTATAACTTTCGTCGAACGTAAATGACGTTTTTTGTGAATTTTGACCTGCTTTGTGAATTTTCCCGAAAACTCAGACCCGTTGGACCAAATCTGAAGGCAGATTCGGATTCAGCGGAAAAAAATACATGGAATTACAAGGGTCTGAATATCAGATCCGATACTTTTTTTTTGTGGGGCTGTGTTATCAATGTAAATGTTAAATCCGATTATAAGGTGATTGTGGATAAAATATTTTTATCCACACTTCTTTATTTATTTCAAGGGTCTATTTATTTAAATAAGTACAATAAATAAATAAATATTTATTTTTAGAGTGTAACATTCTTACAAGTAATTTCTTGCCTAGCTTTGTCCCTTTCGCCAATACAGTAATTCAAAAATCTCTATTGAAGAATCTCTACTTGAATTGTTGAATATTTTAGAGAGTTGTATTGTACACCAAAGTTTTTAAATGAACCTATATACAAAAATCCTTATAGGACTTAAATCTGGCGTTCGAATTGGCCACCGAGAAGGCCAATGAGAAAATTTCGCTGCAAAAGAGCCTTAAATAGTTGTATATGAAAGAGATTTAAACAATGCTCCCTTAAAATGACCCATATCGGAATATAGTCTTTCATATAGGTACTCGTATGTCGATTGAATCTTACAATTATTTTTTGCTTGTCGGTTCTTTTATGATGGTAGACATATCACCATCAGCAAGTATCTGTTAATATGAAACACTTTCAGAAAGAGAAACCACCCACGAACCAAGCGATATATCAATGTAAAATTTAACGGGCCATTTTTTACCGTCGAGTGATTTTTATTTAGTTTTTAATAGGCCCGACTTAAACTTAGGAAGAATATAAGGAAGCGCATTTATTAAAAGGTCCACACTTAACGATGACTTACGAGGCGATAAATTTTCAAATATACAGAATTAATGACCTATTTTAGTTAGCAGTGTTGGTATACCCGAGCAACCCACTAAAAGGTATTATGTGGCCTTAATACCATTATTTTTCATTTAATACGCTGCAGTTTATTCGCCGGCCTATAAATAAGCAGTTAGTTTTCTAACGACGGCAGTAAATTTATGAGTAAACACACACATAACACAAAGGAAAGCCACGAGGCTGGGAGATTAGGAAGTAATTTGGGGATGACAACGTCTTTGTGGCTACTATAATTCAAGTGCGCAGCATCGCCGTGTCCTACCATGTCTTTATTAATTTAAAACTTAGATCAGATAAATTCGCAGCTGACACTGTCAAGATTAGTTCCTGGACATTCCCGCGATAATTCAGGGGACGGTTAACTAAAATTAATGCACACTTCTTTATGCGGAGTTGGCTACACCCCGCTAGGGTTTAATTTAAATTTAGATTATTCATTTAAATTTTTTCAACCTGCGGGTGCGTAATTTAAATTTTTATTAAGTTCTTACTGCCGCAAGGTTATACAGTGCTATATATAACCTTTATCACCAAAGGTATTTGATTATACGGTCCACAAATGTAGGCGTAAATTTCGTTTTACGTGTTATTTTATCTCTTCTTTTATAAAAACTGTAATTGCGATACAATAATAGAGATTTAATTTTTACTTAACCTAACCTCACTTATTTGAAGTAAAATATTGTAGCGAAATTCGGCCTAGTGTGCTTTGCTTATACATTTGTTTACTTATTTGTTTCATTATGTTTCAATATGTTCTGTTTCTTTCTAGTATGTTCTTAGAAGCATAGAGATTGTTCTATATTGTTTTTAGAAAACCATAGAAAGTTCGAGAAACAAAGGATTAGTACAATTGTGTCACAAGAGTAGAAAATGAGCATAGTAGCCCGCGGATATTAGCTGAAGCCCTGAAGAAGATTTTAAATATAAACAAAACGTCGATTAGTTAGAAAATCAAGACCTTTACTTCCTCTCCTTCTTTGCCGGCTGTGCATTGTTATTACACTCTTTGAAGGGCACCAAATTTATTTGATATTTATAAAAATTGACGATCAAATTGGTAAAGAAAAATATATTAATGAAAAAACTCATTCAAAGGTCATTGATATCGCTTATTGAAAAATAATATTGTCAATGTTATTATGTTTTTTATTAATGGTAAAAGGTAACCTTCCCTTGGTGGTACGTAAATATACTATAATTAATTCATAATCTGTTACTTTACATAATACATGCTACATATACAAAACCATATTTCGCATTTAATAGGAATATTCATACAATGGTGATCAAAAATGAAACCTTATATTTAGTAAGTTTTTAGTTAATTTATACCCTGCATAATGTAAAATAAAATATTAATTTCAATTCAAATTAGTTTCAACTTCCTCCAATGTCATTTTTTTTGCGAAAAAGTAACCGGTCTAATATGATGCAGACTAACACGTTCCGTAAGTTTAAATCGTCGCCTCTTGGTGTTGGTTGTCACAAGAAAACGGGTAGAAATCGACCCGATCGTGATGGTCTGTTTCCGGAGAACTTGTTCATCAGTTGCGGGTTTGCCTAAGGATAACGTCGTTTGTTCTATTTTGGAACAAAAGGGTACAGTTAAAGCTTTTTCTTTTTACAAGCTACAACCATACAAGACACATTTCCGTTAAACTTTAAAGATCGGTTTACATGAGTACGCAAATAACATGAACCACATTCCTATCTGACAAATCAGCTTCACTCTTTCATTTTAAATTAAAATGTGAAACATTTTAGTGTTAAAAAAGCACTAAATTGGTGTCAATGCAGTTATTATCACCTGCTACTGCTCACATAAACCGCTTCTCGATTACAACCCTCCAATACAGTAAATTATTTGATTTATTGAAATTAATTTGCAATAATTCGCATTACGAATGAAGTTATTACAATAAAATTAATGTACTTCATACTGCAATTAGTTCCTATTTCATTTATCTTTTTATTTTAAAAAGTGTAGATTGTTGACTTCTTAACCTATAACATTGAAATATATTTTAACAATACCCACACTAATTGAAGAGTAGTGGCACAGACTAGATAGACTGCAAGCGTTGGCCTTGTAGTTGAGAAAAAGTGACGGCAATATCCGGGAAAGTGGAGTGTATAAAGTATGCTTTTTGTCTGATTTGTTACTCCATACACTACATATTCAAATACGTTAATACTTCAGCCAAAAAAAAAAACAATTACGCTAAAAGAATTAATACCAAATTTAATTATCAATTATTTCACAAAAGGTAAAATATCCAAATAAACAGAGACAAACCAATTAATTCCAGACAATACGCGATCTTAGTGTTTACAATTCTCAGTGAATAGTTATATAGACCCTTTGAATGTCTTCTAACGACGACAATGAGAACTTGTATTATAAGAAACGGGCCAGAAATTACACAGCTCTGGCGAAATTCAGCAAAATCAACTTGAGCATAAAGACTTACAAAAAGTTAACAAGTAATTTGGGCGAGTTGGTACTTATACATTAAACAAGCATGAAACCTTCTATTATTCTGCTCATTAAGAAGTCCATCTAATTGAATATTGTCCTTAAGCTGTGCTTTGGGCTTTTTAATTTCATAATAAGCCTATTAAATATCTTAAAGTTGCCCGGGTTTTAATTTTTTGCTATTTACATCAGCGAAAATTCCAAGAAATCTTACGACTTGCGCTTAATCTCGTCCCTCTTTTTCTTAAAATTACTCCGAGGAGTAATAAAAAATCTGTAATCTCGAATTTAAGTCGTATTCAAATTTAATGGAAACTTCCTTTAATTGTGACACTACGTGTGGGGCAAGTGGTAGCAGGCACTAAAGCATTCATTCACATAACAAACGGTCATTATATGATTACAAAGTAACTTTCATGAATACAAAAGGAGAATTCCTGTCTTATTAACTTGCGATCTCGTGTGATGAACTGGAGTTATTTTATAAAGTAAATACACTACGTTCATGAGGAAACGAACAAATTCGTTTAAAATTCAGGCAGTTATATGTTTTCTGGAAAAACGCTCGGACACGTCAATTAGTATTATTAGTTGCGGATTTTTTGACATAAGAAAACTATATAGAGGGTGTCTCAAGAAGAACATACGCAGTCATCATTGATTTTTTTAAATGCAACATCATGTATGTTATGCTATTTTTGAATTGTACGATAAATTCTGAACACTTTGTATAACATACCATCTCTAAAATCAGAGGTTTTCGTAGTAATGACCTTTGAAAATTGATATTTTGAAATATACACAAGTAATTAAATAAAATGTTTAAATTGAACAACCTTGAACGTTTTTTTAAAAACTAACAAAAACAACCTGGTATGCCAAATTTTATGTCAAACAAAACGTATTAATCGTTTTTCATTCCTTGACCACTAGACCATCTTGATGTAGTATTTTGTGACAATAAAAACCATACTATCACCGACGTTTAGTTTGTCAGTGTTATTTTGTCGGTTTTACGTTTCATTTAAAAAATTTATTTATCTGAGAAATATTGTATTGAGTGCATACTCAGCAAGTAGAGATGTTTTAAAATCTTATGAGCTTTGACCTTTATATGCGCAGAAACATAATTCCGACCGTCGCCTAAATTGTTCTACATCCTAAAAACATTGCACCTATTATTCACAGTCTCTCTCGAGATCTAGCGTAAACAAGCCTTTGATCCGATTACAAATATCATAATAAAATGCCCTATTCTTTATTATTTTAATTTAAACAATAAAAATATATATAACGAACGTTCGCCAGTTGACTTTATTGATGCCCGAGCGCCTTAACTCATTTCTAGTTGTGATGAGGCACGTGGTCTAATTCTGAGTCAATGTTTTCACAACGTGCTTATTAGAAGAATTATGGGGATACGCCACGCCTTTCGCGCATTTCGCGGCTCATGAGATATTAAAAGAACTCTACTATCTAATTTATTTAATGTAATTCATCCTGATCGACCTCCAATTACTAGATCTACTGTCAGCAAAATTGAATTGAAATTTGCTGATACGTTAGAGATTTACCCAAAAGGAAGACCAGCAGAAATATCAGAAGATTCTAAACTAGACGTTTTACTAGAACCTGTAAATAATACCCATGTAGCCGTTAGGACAATCTCTAGGAATTGTAATTTGTCATCGGGATCTGTCACAATACTCCGAAAAAATAAATATCATCCTTATAAGGTTCAATTGATACATGAACTATTAGAAGACGATTTTGTCCGAAGAACGCAATTTTGTGAGCAGATAATTGAGATGAATAATCAAAAATTAGATTTTCACGTAAACAGACAAAACTGCAGGTACTGGGCAACTGAAAATCCTCGTTGGACACAGGTCTGTTGCACACAGAATCGTCAAAAAAAAAAAATGTTTGGGCAGGTATTGTCGAAAACCGTGGTGGAATTGTTTTTCCACCGCGTCACTTAGACCTTATTAGGCCCGTTGTACACCCTCCTTCATTATTCGAGTACTTTTCTTCAAACCATCATATTTTACTACACGGGTGGCTTGGTGGCAAAGTCTCGTACAGTTTATGTATGATAGCATGGTATTGAGTTATAGAGATTTTATTTGCTCTTTGCTCTTGCTTTTATTACCATTTATCGGGGACTACACGCATGCGGCAAATGTTGGGCGACCCAGGTCTCTGGTAGCCTGCCACAGCCACGTCACCCATCCAAATTCCAGCCTGCGCCCGTGATGCTTGCCTCGGCAGATCGAAACCCACCGGCCAAGACACCCCGTTAGGCGGTCCCCTGACTATAAAGTATGGTAAATCATTAATATATAATAGGAAGAGAACAGGTCCCAATACTGATCCCTGCGGGACACCATTTTCTATAAAAAGAATGGTGGATTTTTTATTATGTAAACAAACTAATTGTTTCCTATTAATTAAATAGGATATTAGAAGCTTAAGTTAGGTACCTCTAATCCCGTAATACTCCAATTCCTTTAATATAATGTTTTTCTGAACACAATCAAAAGTCTTAGTAATATTACTATATGCTCTCTCATCAAGACCTTCAACATAAATTTCTATTAGCTTCAAGAGAGCTTTAAGTCTATATTTAGTTTTTCGAAATCCAAACTGAGAATCAGAAAATATGTAATATTTCTCACAGTACCCCACGAGTTTATCTCTGATTAGGGTCTCAAATATTTTGTTTATTATGGGAAAAATTGCAATGGGACGAAAATTGTCTAGATAATGTTACGTTAATTCAAATAAATTTAAAAAAATGTTTTCTAAAAATTCCAGTTTGGAAAAAAATTAACAAAAATGTTTGCTGATCAGATACGAATTAACAAACTCAAATTTTGCGGTTCTTTAGACGCAGAGAGTGCTTTCGCACAATCGTATATCCAGTTCACTCAAGGATTTGTAACAAATAGGTCGGTTCGGAGTACATTACATACAAAAAGAAGATATATCGTCCCTTGGCAGTATTGTTGCAATTTTTTACCCTCCACATTACGTAGTTTTACACATCCCTTGTCGCAGTGGTAGCCAACAATGGCAGCTCCGGAACAAAAAGCAGTGTAAAATGGTTAATGTAGCTTAATACACGGAGTGTACGACAACAAGGATTGAATTTATGAAATAATTTGTTTGTTTTTAACAGCATGCCGCTGTGACTTCTCCCATTTGTATTCTTGTGTGACGTCTGGGCGAGAGAGGCGTATTCAGTGACTCCATAAACATGTTTTGTTCCGTATGGAATGGAAATAAGGCAATTATTTAATCGCGAAAATTTTTGTTTTTCAATTCTGTCTATTACAAATTCTAAGCCCATTCCTTGCAACATAGTACTAGAACCAAAAAATAAGAACATATTCAAATTTTTCAAATACTTTACCTAGAAATATATCTTGTATCTCTAAAAATAAAAAAGTTCCCCGTGCAAAGGATCGAAGAAACGCCCAGTATACACTTAGTTACGCTTTTTGAAGAGGTTATCTTCGGTTTTTAGGGCAAATTATCTGAATTGTGCGTTTTGCTAATATCCTCTGCTAAACTAAAGTGTACTATGGTAAATAGTGAAGTAAATTCTCTTTTATCACTTGTAATGCTCAGCCCGCAGGTCAGCAGGTCGTTAAATGAACATTCTGGTAATCAAATTGAGCGGACTTTGAGAGTAAATGGTTCGAGCTGCTGGAAATGTAGTAGTCGAACTTAGGCAATGCTCTCTTATGTAAATTTCGCTTGACTAGTTTTTATATCATTTTGTTAGAAATACTTTATGAAATAATACTTATCGTAATAATAATAATAATAACAGTTTATTTTCCATTTTGACAATATACAATTTTAACTAAAATGTTTAAGAACTCCATTTAAAAGTGTAACCTTAGATACCAGGAGAATATGTAGAATCAAACAGTATACAGAGGGGCATAAAATTTCAAAGGTCTCAAAGTTCGATTGCTACCGCTGGGCGCAGGTATGGTTCGATCGGAGTGATTATGATGTGAAGGTTGAACTCTTCTGCATAGAAGTGCATTCCACGATTAGTTGGGTGACAATGAGGGGGGAAAATGGCGAACCAATCCAGCAAATTTTATTAGACTATAGATATTTAAGTGCGCTTTAGGTGAGATAAACATGAAAACTAAATGAATTCATGTATAGTGGCAACAATCATTTAGTCAATTACACAGGCCCACAAACAGAAATCGAAAAGTCCTTTTTCCCAGACTAGGAGGCCTTTATGTTTTTGGGGTTGCTGATTACGATCCCGGAGTCCATATGACTCCATCACGTCTAGATCAAGGTCAAATGAAGGTCAAATACAATGATACGATTTTTTTGACCCCGGATTTTGAAAGAGAGGAAAATAATTTTACGTCCGGATATACTTTGACCATTTGCGGGTCATCTAGAGGTCAAATCCTTCTTTTGATCTCTCGGCTGATATCTCAGGGAATGGGTCTCGAACTAGTTGAGCTTTATATGTTTTTGGGGTCACTGATCACGATTCCGGTGACCATATGACCCCATCACGTCTAGATCAAGGTCAAATGAAGGTCAAACACCCGATTAATAAAATTTTTTTGACCCCGGATTTTGAAAGAGCCGAAATTCGGTTCGACCAACCGGTCGAAGCGTATTAGCACATAAAATTTTCTACTCTCAGAATCCGGGGTCAAAAAATTGTATCATTCAAGTTACTGTGTTTGAACTTCAATTGACCTTGCTCTAGACGTGATGGAGTCATATGGACACCTGAATCGTGATCAGCGACCCCAAAAACATAGAAGTCAACTGGTTCAAGACCCATTCCTAGCTAAGATATCAGCCGAATGGTCAAAAGAAGGATTAGACCTCTAGATGACCTACAGTGACCTTCAGAGGTCGGTTCGACCAACAGGTTGAAGCCTATTCGGACGTAACATTTTCCACCCTTTCAGAATTCGGGCTCAAAAAAATTGTATCATTCAAGTTAACGTGTTTGACCTTCATTTGACTTTGATTTAGATGTAATGGGGTCATATGAACACTTGAATTGTGATCAGCGACCCCAAAAACATAAAGGTCACCTAGTCTGGGAAAAGGGACATTTCGATTTCTGTTTGTGGGTCTGTGTTATTGGTTCAAGTCAGAACAGTTTTTAAGACGATTTTTTAAAAAAAATTTTAGGTATCTAATGTTGCAGCCGACAATCAAGTTCTAGTTGGAACACTCTGAAATGGTATTTATAAAAATTAGTATATTAATTGGCGTATTCATGTTCCATTCTTTCGAAAATTAATATCATTATTTCATTCCAACCGTACGCGGTACCGAATGAATATTTGGCGCCCATAATCCCCCCTGTTTTTACCCCAGTATCTGCATATCAATTCGATTTCATGCACCCCCAGCAGACAAACATTAGGGGCGTTAGCTTGTGCCCGAGAGGCAGATATCATCATGGTCTCAGTCACGCTAATGACTGAGCCAGGAACTTCATTTCTAATAACGATAACGCAATTCAAAGACAAACTCCCGCACATAGGACAGATCCGAATAACTTTACTAACGAAGTAATTCCCAAAATCTAATTAAGTTTCGGCAAATTAACAGTTGAATGTTTTAATTTCAATTACTTGATATTTTGCCGTTTCAATTATAATATTGCGCTCAGCCGAGCAAAAAATGTCTTTAAGCGCTCCAGATAATTAATCCGAAACACATTAGCCGATGTTCTTACACCATTTCTGCTTCTTTGGCCATGTAGGTTGCGCCAGGAATTTCATGGAGTTGTACCTGGTATCAGCGGGGTTCATAATAAGGCTCATCTTCCAATTAAGGTGCCTCTTGTGTGTCCCAAAATGATGCAACAAAATTCATATTTTTTTCCAGTTCAGATTTTAAAAAATCGCTGAAACAGGTCAATTAGTAAATAGAAATTCAGTTTTCTGCAATATTTTCTGTTTTTTAACCATTTTTGACAGACAGAGACCTATAACATCGCTAAATTCGTCTTTAGAACGGCTATTTATTTATACCATAAAATATAGAGCGTCCTATTAAAAAAAATGTCGGTAATGTTATAGGTCTGTCAAATATGGCTCAAAAAATAGAAAATATTGCAGGAAAGTGACAATTTCTATTTATTAATAGACCTGTTTTAGCAATTTTTATAAATTTCAACTGGAAAAAAATTTGAATTTTATTCCATCAGTTTGGGACACTGTATTGTTATTATATTTATTTTCAATTTATTATTTCCGTTTGAAAATGGTACCGCGTTAAAACGCACGGACGGTTGAGCCTAATTAAAAAATGGTGTGCATATAAAACTGCATTCATCCATACACACTTTAAAGTCACCAGGGAATTTAGCATGATATTGGTCGGTGCGATTCGAATCCAAAATTCAAAAGTAAAATCGTGATTGTGGGGCAAAAATTTGTCATTTAACATGCTGGTCACCCAAAAATGGAACAAGACTTTTACTAATTTACAGAATATACTTGTAAATGTTTTAAAATATATGTACAAATTAACCCTACTATAGTGTGTCTTTTATATGTGTGTGTATTGTATTCATCATTCGTTACTTAGAAATTAATTCCATAGTTGCCAAGTCATGTGTCAAGAAAAAGTAATAAGGTAACATCTGGATAACTGCGAGTAGAGAACATGTTTTCAGAGCCTGGTAAGTTAATCTACGTTACGCGTAAATACCTTGGTGAAATCAGCGGTTCCCAAAAAGTTTTTTATTAAAAAATAATGCATATTTACTTTAAATTGGTCATTTTCATTCCAATTTTCATTGCGATCTTACTACATATTACACGTTATTTCCCTACCATGATTGGAGACACAATTGTAACGAAAATACGATAGCATTGTGAAATCGAAGCAATTCCTGATATTGTAGCCCAAAAAATGTTTTTTTTTTGCAAAGACGTATATCTAACGACCTCTCAGTCTTACTTTAGATTTATGTGACATTCAGTGTAATGCTTTTTCTGGTAAGCTTAGTTTAAAGTTTCATCTGTTCATGTCGAGGATATATACCGTCGTTATGAAGTTCCACAAGATGAATATCCGTAAACAGCCATGAATTTTTCAGTCGCATTAGGATATGCGACACTGTTACGAGAACAAGTTCGCCTTAAAGTTTACGTCTTCATAACTATTTTTGACACGGAATAATGAAATTATTTTTTAATAGCAAATGAATGTTTTTCTTGGTCCAAAATAACGAGCTTTCAAATAAAAACGTGGTCAAGTTGATTCTGAAAATTTGGACGTAGGGCGTAGCGTATAGCAAATGAACTTAAACGTCATCTGTCAAAGCGCTATATCACCGCTATCAATTTGAATATTTTCGTTTTAAAAAGCGTTTAAAATGGTGTTTTCTCAAGAACAAAAAGTGTTTATCATAGAGTCCTACTTTAGAAATGGACGCAAGATTGATGGAATATGGAAGTATTCTATTGAGGAATGTTTCATAGAATTTCAAAATCAATTTCCCGGCGTTGTTGAGTACAAAATTTTTCAAAGTGCAGTTCAGCGTTGTGTTAATGTTTTTCGTGAAACGGGCAGTGTAACAAGAAAAGAAGGAAGCGGCCGACCTAAAAAGCGGACTGAAGAATTAAAAGAAAATGTCCAACAAATAATGGAAAATGCGCCAAGAACTTCTGTACGTGTTTTATCACAAATGGTGGGAGTATCAGTCGGTACCTGCCACACAGTGTTAAAAAAAGATTTGCGTTTGTTCTCCTATCGTTTAACTTGTCAGCAAGAACTTCATGAAGTTGATTTTCCGCGACGGGCTGTATTTTGTGAATGGTTTTTAAACAACTACGGTGAACTTCATAATATCACCTTTTTTTCTGATGAAGCCTGGTTTCATTTAAGTGGTTACGTAAACTCACAGAATATGAGAATGTGGTCTTCTGAAAAACCAGATAACTTTTTTGTCGAGGGCCCTCTACACGCTCAAAAAATTGGAGTTTGGTGTGCTCTCAATCGAAGGAGGATTTATGGACCTATTTTTTTTAATGGTACTCTTACTGCGCAAAGGTATAGAGAAGAAATTATCGCTCCTTTTGTTAACCAGCTGGAAGAAAACGAAATTACAAACTTTTACTTTCAACAAGATGGCGCAAGGGCACATACGGCAGGCGAGACGATGAATATGTTGAGGGAAGTTTTCCAAAATCGACTAATAAGTCTCAATGCTGAACATGAATTTCCACCGAGGTCATGTGATATTACGCCGTGTGATTTCTTTTTGTGGCCTTACCTTAAAAACACTATTTTTGAACTGCCTATTCCTGATTTAAACCATCTGCAGGCTCGACTTATAGACAAGATTCGTGAAATTAACAATACCCCGAGCATCTTAGAAAATGTCTTTAATTCTTTGAGGAACAGGTGTGAAAAGTGCTTGGAACAAGGAGGGGGACACTTTCAGCAGCTGCTTTAATTTATTGTTATAACAAGGAGGGGGACACTTTCCGCAGCTCCTTTAATTGTTTGTTATTGTTATCACGATTATTCTTTAAAATAAAGTTATATAGTCATTAACGTTATTGAAACTGACAGCTGCTATACAGCTCGTTGAGAAATGAGGTTAAGTTGGTCGCTATAAGCTACTCCCTACGTCCAATGTGTCAGAGCCAACTTCGACCACGTTTTTATTTGAACGCTCGTTAGTTTCATAACTATTTTAAAAATTAAATTCAATTTCGTTTATAGGAATAATTCAATTTTAGTACCTTAACTTAATCTGTCTGCTGAATTGTGTACGTAAATTAATAAGTTTTAGTTAAAATTTTTAAAAGTAATATTTTTTTGCTAAACTAAGGTTAATTATAGTAGAGTTTACAGAAAATGTGTGCTTAGGACCGACAGCATGGAAGAGATGGTAGTTTTTGTATAAATAATTACAATTTTGAGTACAAATAACCATACTCTTCATGCCAGCGAAACAAGAAATTTATCGATAAGTGTTTTCATGTGAACTATTTTTCAAAGTTCTCGGTATCGTATTCAGAATTGGATATATTTAGGATACTGACGTAACAGGGATGTTGTGATAAATTTTAAAAAGTAAAACGCCAAAAAAAAAATAATACAATTTTTGTTAAACATTTGCTCTGCGATTTTTCAAAAATTAAACATGCTGTGTAATATTGGAACACAATCTAGCCGGCTAAATATTACAATGGTTTTGAAGGTTTCGAATGCCAATAGTTATTTATTTAATTAGGCAGTAAAGTACAAGATTTAATGTCGCGGCTGGTATTTAATAGACAAGGCGCAGCCGAGTTTATTAAAGCAGCTAAGATGTTAAATCTACTTTATTGTCAAGACATAACTTTTTCTCCTATTAATTTAAATTTTATCATAATAGCAAACAAAGCTATTTATTTTATATTATTTAAATTGTATGATACTTCTTTCAGGAATAATAATAATTTCATCAGGTCGTCTGTGTTTGCTACGAGACGAGCGTTATTAGGTAAATAATTTAGGTAATCGTTATATTGTTCCCGTTTAAATCCATAAAAATAACTGTTTATTATTTGAAATGGAAGAATTCACATTAACTTTGTTAGAAATTATTGATTATCAGTAAATGAAATAGAGTGTAATATATTACCAGAAAAATCGAGGAAGATATATCAGCAAATATATAAAAAAATTATTATACTAGGCTGAGAATAACATGTCTTTTTCAGAAAATGTACTATTGGTATATTTTTCTGAATTAAGCAAATGTATGAAGTATTCATTATGGTCAATATATGCGATGCTAGGGAACAAAGTACAATTTATGCATACACTCAGACTTATGATGATTATCTCATCGTCTTAGTCATTTACATTATTTGGCCGGCGCTAAATTACACAGTCATTACATGGGAGAAGTTTCGTTTGAACCCTCGCTCGTCCCCTGTTCCACCTTCCGGACAAATATCGCCGCAGCGTGATCCCGGAATGTCTGTATATCGATGAAAAACAACGAAATTAGCACCCCAATTACCCATCCCTTGTTCCTAAATGATAACTGCCCGGGAACGATAACAGAAGATCCGAGAATAAATGTTGTCGTGCGATAATGTACCCAGCAAACATAGCGGGTGTCTGTATCTGCCAGCATTAGCTCGGCCAAATACGGACGTGCCGCATCGGTCTCTGGGGCGGATTGTTAATATAAGGGGTAAGTAGACGCTTCGGAAGGCATTCCCCTACTTATATTCCTAGCCGGGATAGCCGACGCTTGCTCACCAGACCAAGTAATGCAGCTAGTCCACCATCCAAGGGGTTCTTGTTGCTCGTTACATTTATTTGGTCTTGTTTCTAAACCGACACTAAATTGTCCAACGCCCAGTGCTTCGAAAATATTCTTTTATAACGGAAAAGTTTCGGAGCGGGTCGAAACGCAAATAAATGTTTAGTGTTTGGTTCCTGCCATATTTATCAGATCGTATACGAATTTTGTTGAGATATGTATGAAGTTTGACTGCCTTAATTTTAACACACGATAAAATACATTAAAATAAGCAAAAAACCTTATATGACATGGGTTCTAAACTCGACCATTTCTGAGAAAAAATTACCAAAATCTCCAACTTGATGTACAAAAGTTCGATTAATTAAGGAATATTGACATAACTGCGTGCACAGAATACCATAAAATACAATGTTTTTCACTTTTTTGAACTTTGAACTAGCGTTGTAATAAATTTAAAATTCGATAAAATTCATATCGAGCAAAGCGACAACGGTGCGGCAGATAACACGGGGTACTAAGGTGTCAAGCAATACGTAATTCAGTTGGTATCTGGAATTGGACCATGTCTGATTTCTATTCTTTTGTTCATCAAAGCCAATAAAAAAATTATTAGTTCGTTCATATTTATTTTTAGAGGTCGCTCGAAAATATTTTAGGTACACTACTTTTAAAGTTAAAATAATTATGAGCGACCTTTAGAAATTAAAATGTCGATTTGAAATTTTCAGAATCGAGATTTTTTTCAACCTAGAAAATGAGAAAATAACGAGAAAAATAAATTTTTGACTAATTTGGATTTTTTGAGGGGGCTCTTAAAACATGATAAACTAACATATTTTCACAAGAGACAGTGAAGAGTTTTTTTTGGGCCATCCTAATCGCAGGTTAAGCGCTGTTGTCACTTTGTGATGAAACTCCCCAATATTAATACCCCCTGTATTTTGAAAACTGTTAGTCTTACGCCCCTGTAATATACAAGTTTTTTGATCATTTATGATTACAATTTATTACATAAGTAATTCAGATATTCAAATTTACTGCAACAATGCTGAAAAGTTTATTTAATTAACGGTAACAAATTTATGTATTTTTTTGCACCATGATAGCAAATAATTTAATAATATACAGGGTGTCACCTAACGAATGTTACATACTTCAAAGGTATAATCTGGAACCCAAATGATGTCGATTTAACCAAACGAAAAATGTCGCAAAAAAGTTGCAGGGTGTTTATTTCTTGTTATTTCCTTAACTCAAAACCCAGTTAACCAATTTGAGCAAAATTGGGGTTCCTATTAGGTTAAATCATACAGGGCGTTCATTTTACTACAACCGTTTGTGAATATTTTTCTGTACCTAACTTGTTTGTACTTTTAAATTTTACACGCACTATCAGAAATGCGTAGAGATACACAAAAAATGTATACCTGTCAAAAGTCGAAATTATACTCTGCTATGAAGATATTACAGAAAATATTTATTTTTTCCTCCAGTTCTATAGAGTCAAAAACGCCATTATTAATTAATTATCTTTTTATATGTTCATTTTCACTTCAAACTGCACTTGCGAATTATTGCAAATTCTTATAATAAATTACTATAGCACTGCAAGAACACGCATCAACTTTTTATTTAGTCTTGAATAGCTTTGGAACAGTCACAAAATATTAATGTAAATGAGATATTCAAATTAGTTGCAACATTTAAACAGTTATTTTTACAAACTTGCAAATTTTCTTTAGCATAATTTGGGAATACTTATTAATTTAAACAAAAATGTCCTAAACGTATTTCTATACTTGATACTATACTTGATTATCTCCTTTGCGAACAATTTTATTTAAAACTAGTACTGACTGCAGATACTCATCTTGACAAAATCAAATATTTATGTGAAGGTGTTCTTTTTATAAAAAAATGCGGGAAAAACTGGAAAATATGATATGAATTCGCAGGTTGATTCTTGTATATATTATTTAAAAGACTGATAAAATATTTAAGATATCCGTTATCTACTAACGTGAATTGGGGATGATATTTTATTCATAAGGAATCTGAAATACATTTCAAGATGAGGAAGCCGTATCTCGACTTTGAAAATAAGCAATCTGTATCAATTTGTAGACGTTGCACGAGGAAAAAAATCAATTTTGAATATTTAAATTTTATAACCACTGTCTCGTGACTAATACTATGTGGGTGTAGGTTTTAAAAATATTCAGAAAGGTACGAGTTTCATTTCACATTTAGAAGTATTATTCTTAGTTTAAAAATTCTAAAAGTAGATATAATTTAATGTAATAAACATGATGTAATAAGATTGCCAACATTGTACTTGCAGAAGTAATAATAAAGATTAACTTCCTGTGTTAAATTTGTTTTTAAAAAATCATATTCAAAGGGTCATCAGTCGAAATTTGCGCTTTTTCCTAATGGATTTTATTCGGCTGTTTGGATTATTTCATGTATTAAAAAAATACTGAAGAATTTCTGTAACTGTTTTTATATGAATTAGGTACCCTATTCATATTAAATATTATAAATCGGTTGGTTATTTTTGTTGGTTTTAACTGATATAGTTCTAAGAATAAAGTCAACTGATTCTTAAACACTTCTTTGTAGAGGACACTCTGTATATATTGGCCCATTTAGATTAACACTTTATAATATTTTAACAAAAGAAAGATTTTTTAACAAGAATGTGCGAGAAAATGACTTCCATAAAATGAAATATAAAAAACTTTTCTCTCTTTATAACTGCATTCCTGTTTCCTTTTGTGATCCTTCTTCTTTATTGTAATCTTTACGATTACATACTACAGTAAATTTGTAATACTCGAATATTACCTAAAAATAGTTACTTAGAATTCAATTTCTGACTTCCCAATTGTATGTATTTCATTAAAAAAGAAAACACGATTAATAATTGTAAGCATTAAGTTTGGGATTGTAACTTTAGTGTTAACAAATTTATAACAGCATAAATAACAAAGTTAACAGAATGGATGGAAATTCACATAAAGTCCTCCTTTTGTCTGCCTCATTATTAGATTTAAGCCCATTAGTCTTTACATTAGTATATTTGTGAGAGACCGTTCAATTCACATGTACATGTGTACATAATTCACAATATATTTTGCGTAAAAATAAAATAAAATAAGTTAATTTAAGCGTTTGCATCTGAGCCACGATTTCACTCAATTTATTCTGTTTTTGGCCATGTTCGTCATCTTTTTTTTTATAAAACAAGAGAATATTTTGAAATATCGTTATTCTCTCAATTTTCTCGTAAACACGACGTTTTCCTTCGACGCCTGCCGCCAGTGATTGTAGCGACCTTTCTTGTGGTTTACCTTCATTAAATTTTCATCCAACGTCAAATACTAAAATGTAAGCCGGTTGATATTTGAAAGACTCCTAAATTAACCCAAATGTTTCCTTCTATTTGAGAAGAATCAAGTTTTCTTCAACCACAAAAATTCAGTGTTTTCCATGTTGATTCTTCTGTAACTGTGCAAACTGTAAAATTTATAAAAAGATGGTTTAATTTTTTTTATTTGAAATGTTATGTAAGAAAGAACCGCTATAAGATTTATAAAATTAAGACAGATCGAGATCGGAAACAATACTTATGAATTTCTGACGTTTTGAAAATTGCCTTAGAATTGTTAGTAGCTTTTATTTTGTAAGCTCACTGCATAAAGTACCTACTTTATACAAATACATTCATGTCATCAAGAAGAATGTAAAATTAGTTCGTCTCTCGCTTCAGTGTACGTACATTGAACAGATTGCAGTAACGCTAATCTCAAGACATGCAATGTAATTTCTTGAAATCTTAAGCTGCATATTCCGTTGATAAAAGTAAGAAAGCCGAATGCTCTTTTATGGCAACAAATGTACGTGATAATGTGAAATGTTGGGAAATTGCAAAAGTTATTATCTAGTAATAAACCCGGAAAAGTTGTTTGTTATTTATGTGACTGCAAAATGTGGTTTAACACGAAAACTGTTCAAAATGTACAAGGTAATTTCGAAGTCCGTTTAGAGATCGAACGTCTAATCGAAATGTCACCTTGACGTTGGACTTTTAAGTTGCAAATGTCCTGAAAAATTAGTACCCATTTCTTTAATATCTTAAACTGTTCTTGTTTTTTTGCTATATTTTTGTATGGTGAGATTTTGAGAAAATATATCTGTTGGAAGCGTCACTTTATTTGTTCTAAAAAATCAATTAGTATTATGTACTATATCTACAAATAAACCTCACTCTTTTCCTATGCAGTTATATTGAGTATTTTCTACTATTTAAGTCAACATAACTCTAACAAAAGGTCAGTGTTTATCGAGACATAGATTCTAGAAGTTGCTTGTCTTTTTTAATTATATGTATTATGTATGTAACTTCTGTTATTATTCATACCACTGACTTTCGTTATCTTTAATTTTATATTTGCTAATACTAATTGCAAAACTTTGAAACAAAATTTACTTTTCAATTCTTACGGAGGATGTTCTTCGAACAGCTACTTAATCTCGTCACGGATATATGAGATTATAAAGAAGAGGGTGAGGAGATTTATATTCGTAAGAGGAACTAAAATGATAATTTCGTGCAGTGCATTAATTATTTCGCCACCAGCGGAAAATCTTAATTCGAAAAGTTTAAGTGAATCCTTATCAAAAATCTAGATGGAGAAATTTTCCAGTAAATTGTAATGAATATTGATTACTGAAAACATAACTCCTGTTGGAACTCTGGTAAAGTAATCGAAAGCTGCACCGCAAGCTTATCAAGATCTTTATAAAATAGTCTTGTAGCTGTTTTTGGGGGTAATTATTCTTTCATCGAGTCTCACTGAGTGTAAAATACATTGTTTATAATTTAACTTATACATTGTATATTTGGATGGTAGAATTAACAGTTTGTAAGAACACAGGGCAAAATTTAAGTACCGCGTGAATATAAATTAACTTAATGGACTAAACACCTTTATTTTACTAATTTCTTCATTTTGCTCCTTCTCGGAGGCCTGTGTACACTTTTGATTTGTCATTTTAATTATTCAACACAATTGGCCGCTTTAATAAATTTTACTAATCCAGGTGCAGATGTCGTAATATTTATTTTCTCTCTGAGCGTAGGAGTGAGGAATTTTCTTTAATTATTACCTTCACCAATTTATCATTTTTATTAAGGCTGCTAATGAAAGAGTAGACGGTAGCCAGTATTTTTTATAGGCCCCGATTCAAAACTTCGTATTTATAGATCTTTTAAATCAAATTGTGGAAAAACAACGTTTCGAGTAACAAGGATAAAAAGGCGTTATCACTTGTGGTATTAAAACTTAACTGATCGTCTAACGGCGTTATACCTTTATTCATGTATATGCAATAATGATTCTTCAGCAAAAAACTGGATTGTTTACTAGGCCGACAGGGCAATAGGGTGCCTAGATACGTATCGAATAAATTGATCGATGCGAAGCTTCAGATCAGAGGCAGACATGTACAAATGTGAAAATATGCATGTGAGATTACTAAGAGACCTTGTGATTTTTTTATCAAAAAGATGTCAGCATATATTACGCGTTTAACGATGGGGCATAGGCTGTTCAGATTAATATTTTAATTAAGAAAGATAGCTGGGGACTTTAGCTATCTTTCCAAATTGAATTGAATATAATAATATCTTAAAAAAATTATTAGAAATATTTTTTGGAGAAAGTAAATTCTAGATATATTCCATAAAATGTTTTCCTCTTTTGAGAAGCTTCAGTTAAATATTCTAATTAATTATGACTTCCCTTTATACTATATTTACTTGAATGCAAATTTTTCTATGGTATTATTCCCAATTTTGCATACTGTATTACATTTGATGTTAACACAGAGGATGCACCATATGCAATATTTAATTTTTATCCTTTCCAACTCATCCTCTTTTATTCAGAAATTCTCTTTAAAAGTATATATTCCGTTTCTTCAAAGCGGTTTTAACTTTGTCCGAATTATATGATTCCCTTTTACACATAGAAGCTGTGTGTAAGCAGTATGTACTTTTAGAAAATGCACTCGAATTCAAAAATTGTCCGATATTTTGTATTCAGGTTTCTGTACTCGCTCCTGTGGGCATATTTTGATGCGGTCTTTAAACATTTCAAATCAATACACATTTACAAAGAGAATTAGAACCTTCTTCTATTAGAACTGTGTCTACAGGGTGTGTCGTCTATAAAAACTATAAAAATTAAACTACAGCTTCCTGATGATATTTGCAATAGAAAACTCTTATATGAAAAAGTTCTATCTTCGCGTTTTTTTAGTAAATTAAAGTTCATTTATTCAACGAAAATGAAGGCCGACCCTGTGTTATTTGTTAAAACTCATTTTCAACATCGGTTCTCGGTAAATGTTTGGGCTGGCATAATAGGTGATGTACTTATGGGTTCCTCTTTCTTTGAAGGACGACTAAATGGACCAACATATCCTGACTTTTTGGAGAACCGGTTGCCTGAATTTTTGGACGATGTGGCATTATAAGTTCGGGCACACATGTTTTATCTTCAAGATGGGACTCCTCCATACAATACTCGAGAAGTAACGACACTTTTGAATGAAATGTTTCCTCAGCGATGGATTGGACGGTTTGGTCCTGTGCCGTGGCCACCTCGGTCACCCGATCTAACTCCAATGGACTTTTATCTTTGGAATCACTTGAAGTCATTGGTTTACCATACTTCAATTGTTACGGTGAAAGAAATTTTACCACACCTTCCAATAGAGGAGACAAAATTTCAGCAGATCTAATCAAAACTTGAGGGGCTCTTGATAGCGGATAAAGAGGGGCTCCTGTAGCCAATATTTTATGTAGTATGTAAGTGCGGTAAGGGTTCTAACAATTTTGGTTGTTATAAATTTTAAGTGCCATTTTACTGGCAAAATGTCAGTTATTAATTTTACCTATCATATAAAAATCCTTTCCCAATTTGTCAACCCCTATATTTCTATATCATTCTGTGCAAATAGCACAAGATATTTTTTAATGTTTTTTTTACACATATATTTATAAATTGATAATCAGTTGTTTTTCCTAGCATTTAATTCACCAAGATACTTCGCATATGTTTACATTTGTCCCACTTTTTACAAACAACATCCCTTGTAATAATTTTTATCTGACCTCGTTCCAATTTCGTGAATCCCGCCAATTAAAATCCAGCACGAACAGCAGCGCAAGACCTAGTTTTCATTGGCACCCACAACTTAAAATAAACAGGCGAATTCTTATCGGTCTGCGGCAAAATATACAACATTTAATTTCGCGGAATACAAGAGAAGATAAAATATATTTCAAATAATAAAAGTGGCGTCCCCAAAGAATTCCATATAGCGAGCACAAGGCGCTCAAGTGCTCTTTTGACGACTGTTGCATACACAAAATCTTATCTTCGAGAAACAAATAAAAGTATGCTCGGCACACCTCGCCTTCTAACTCACATTTATTAATGCTTCCTCGAGTCTGTTTAATAACGAAGACCATACGGCCTTCGTATCTTTCATACGGGGAAAACGAGATTGTGGCGCCTTCGCACTTGGAAGAATCATTGTTACGTTCTCCTAAAAGATTAAAACTTTAATAAACTTCTTAAATTTTCAAAGCTGAATAGAATTTGAAGTAAATTTTTTAAATGTTCAATAAAAATAAAAATTTCGATAAAAATACTACTCAACTTATAAATTATGGGATGATTTTACAGATTTGCCGTAAGTATAAGCAAAATTAAATCTTAGGATTGTTTATATCAGGATAAACAAGAGCTTGCAACGTTACCTGTGAAGGAATTAGTATTAATAAAACGTTTATTTAAATTATAATGATTGTCATAATAGCAGACTATTAAAACTAATTTGTTTCACATATGAAACTTTTAAATGTTATGAACAAAATGTAAGATGATATGATTATTTAAACCAGTAACTAATTTTGAAATATATTGATTGTATAAAATTGCTATGACTTCTATCAATATACTAAATAAGTAATTGTTAAGAAACTTATAATTTATATTAACGTAACTTTAAAATTTATTATTTTTGAAAACCGTAACAAATTACAGACCATGTTCTGTGCAGTATCTAAGACGATATCAGATCAGATCACGCAGCAAGGCGAAGACTGTGCGTAGCGTGTTGTACAAGATAAGAAGTAACAGATAAATATCAGCTTTCATTTGGATGAATAAATCTAAAACACAAAAATAGCGATCAATGATTTACTACCCGACGTTGTATTCAGAATTTAGGGACCATCAGTTACGTCAAGTTAAAAATAAATGGAACAAGGAGCAATAACTAATTTGTTTCCCGGAGCTTTCGGCAATATCCTCTTATAATTTATTTAAATATCATCGATCTCTGTCCCGCCGTAATTCCGTCGAATAAATCTCCAATTTGCAATATGAAGTCGAATTTCTGTCCATAATAATAGCATTGATTTGTTCAAGAACCGAAGCTTATAAGAGCCAGCCAGTTAGTGTGGTAGTGAATTTACATAATTACAGAAGCTCCGACATTATGAACAGGTAAAGTTTGGCCAATAATTTATGGTGACAATAATAACACCTGCTGCAGTCGACAATGCCTCACCCAACTGTAGGAAGGCCTAAACGTTTACAACCCGGTCTAATTTAGGGCCTGTCGGAGTGTTCCACTCTGCTGCGACGCAAACGTTACTTTATACACGGTAAACTTTCATTTGTTCAGCTTATGGCCAACTCTTACGCTTGCGAGGTTTAGCTTTCCTCGGCCAAACACCGATCTGTACTCATAATTTTATTACCAAGGAAACTTAATTCGTGCAATCCGTTTCTACGGTTGGAAAGAGAGGTTACAAATTGCAAGACTACATGTAGAAATGAAAAAAGTGGTACCTGATAGATGGGTACGGAAACCGAAACACATGGTTCATCTTTGACGTCAGAAACCATAGGCAGGGAGTATAGTCATTTGTAGATACTCTCTGTAATAACAATACATTTATTTCTATTCTATTTTTATACAGGTCTGGCCAAGTACTTCCTTAAAAATTACACACATCTCCCCTCTCAACTTCGGGTGGAAGGGATCGTACATGACATATATCATGGAGGCTTCGACTCGGACTTTTGTAATTGGTTGGCTGTGGGAGCGCACGTGACCCGTTGCATTTTTTGTGAACCGACCAAATACCTAAAGCGCTTTGCTGTTTATTTAGTTTTATTTTTATTATTATTCCACTCAAACCTTTAGTAAGTTGGAATGCTTTAGTATGGTCTCAAAACCTCTTATCATTCTTATAAAAAAATATCGTACAAATAAGGCAATTACTGTACGTATGGCAACACTGCTATATCATTATGACTAGGCTTAGTGCCGCGTGGAGTTTAACAGGACCGTAGTCAGATTACGAATGAAAATATTAATATGTTTACAGAAAATATGTCGCAACATAGTACTATTACCAAAGAGCAAGGCTGAGTAGAGGATAAAATACCTACATAAATTTAAATGATGACATCCCATAAACCTTAGTGTTGAGACAAGGCTACATGCGAAACGCGACGTTTATCACTTAATATTAACTTGTGTAAAGAAAATGACCGTTCAACGTCTACTGTTGACAACGGACAGTACGAGAAATTGTTGAGGCATGAACTATGTATTAATATATTTGCTGGTAACTCCTGATATGTACCAGATAAAACTATGTTTTCCGAAATGGTGTATTCTGGATTTTTTTCCAACACTATTTGCAATTTTTCTTTTATCGTGCTACTAACTGGGCGTATATTATTGGCATCGTACGTCATCCATTATATCAAATTGTTCATTTAGGGATAGTCCATGTGATTCCAATTTACGGGATTACGGAACTTGGGGTTTTCTGTCGACGCGACAGTAACTATTACAAGGTTCCGTAAATAACTGAGGAGTTCAAAACGCGAGTCAGCTGTGAAGGCCACCGACCCCCACGCCGACTCTGTTAGATTCTGCGCTTGCACTAAGCCTAATTATGACAATTTAATATAATACACACCACAGTTGGTGTTAGTATTTGATTGGTGTTACGCCAAGGAAGTATGAGGTACACTTTTGTTATACGGACAAAAAAACATAATAAATTTGAGATACAAGCGGGAAAAATGTTTAAATCATTCATCCAAAGTATACCATACATATACGCCATTATCCATTGTAGATTTCATAACATATGTTACATAAATATAGCTCTATACTCAAGTTACTAATATGAATATTAAATATTTGAAAAAAAATGCATAAAAGACTACAGAGTATCCCGTTTCCATTTCACTAGGCATTTTTTCCGGAAGTACAGAAGAATAAAAGCTGCTTGAATGGCAGATGAAATAATTGTCTCCGTAAACTCACCCCTCGATTGATTTTACAGAAAAGCATTACCACAATACACATTCACATTACGATTATAAATAAGTATCACTTAAAGGAAGCTACGTACTAAAAAAAAATAATTCTTGAGAACATATAGACGGTAATAAGTTCCAGATACGGCGCTTGCTTGCTTTTCTGGCGCAGTTATCGGCTCTTATACCTCGAGAAATCCCTCAATATCAGTTAAGGCTGACGCAATAAAAGGCAAGGGAGAGCTTTTTCCTCCTAAATCGCCGTCTTATTTCCGACAATAGGGTTGGACCGTTTATCAACAAATTAAATGAGATGTAGAATGTTGTTTAGAGCATGTTTTCCTTTGACAACGGCTCGGCTTTCATACAGATTCACTTTGCCCGCAATTTCTCCGTCATGCATTATCTGTCATCAACGTATTGTCGGCCCAAATCCCTTTTCTATTCGCTACGTGCCTGCTGGAAGTTAAGGGCGCATCAACTTTTGTAATGGAAAGTCTTTCCGTGTTTTTAATATTGCCTTTCTGTTTGATATGTTACGGCATAAAAAAATATGCAGAAATGTTCCAAGTTATAGTAAATACTAGTAAATTGGTGACTTGAAATTAACAACAACATCACAAAATAGAACATTACACACAAAAAAATGAGAAAAGATACTGTTAAAGCGTGATTTTAAATAAGGATGACAGTTCACTATCTTTCTAACTCTTTCGACGACTTCTGTACGTCACTTTTTTTTTATTATTGCAAATAGACACAAAACCTACTCCAGCTAGCTAGTTTCACTCATAATCAAATACAACATAAATATACAGGATTTATTTGAATTCAGCTGAACCTACATTGGAACTGTTCATCTGTTGTCTCAAAAATATTTGTACTCGCTTCAAAAAATGTTATTTAAAATACGTTGTAACAGTCTGCAAATAGTATGAATTTAAATAAAACCGTACCATTGTACTAAACACCACTTCTGACGGAATTCCATAACTGTTTTCTTTTTATATCTAAACAAAATGAAATACAATGAAACGCCGTTCAAGTCTCTGAAGCAAAAATACCGAGCTCTGAAAAAAGACCGAAACGGAATATAAATGAAAAAACCGATCAGAATTTTAAGCGTAGTTATAGAAAATGGAGCATTTTAACAACTGTATCCCCATTAGATTAAGTAGCAGGGAGGTAAAAAATATTTGCCAGTCTGGAAGCGAAAAGTCTTCTTCACAAAATGTTAAAGTGGCACCGGGAAGTGAGGGAAATCAATAAAGAAATCGGGGTGAAAGGGAATAGGAAGATAACGAGTAACATTTTAATCTTACATAAAATAATAAAAATAAAAAAGGAAAGTTTTTTGTTTATGTTGCGTTCTCGTGTGCGACGTTGCGACAAACTTTCAGGGCTGATTTCTCTCATCGAAATGAACAAGAAAAAAATAAGTGCAACGCATTTTTGGAAATCAGTTCCTAAAACTTCCTTTTAACTAGTAGATGAAAGACTATTTACACTCTACACATTTGATACAGCGTAGTTTCCTCATAATAGTTACTTTTCGTGTAAAATTTGAACAAAAGTAACGGACGAATTAAAAATTTCAACTGTCAAAAAAGGAAATTATTTAACGTTACACAAAATCTTCTTTCGCAGATTTTAATGGATGATTTCCATTGGAAGTTATTGTGTCTATTATATCTTTCTTGCACGGTTTACAAATAAAAGTCAAAAAAACAGACAGTTCATTCAGTTGGGCGATGCAGAGTCGGCCTAAGATTCGCGTAATAAGTCTTGATTAATGTTCTGGAATGCATGACACCGTAGATCACAGGTTGTTTAGTAAAATTTGTTTACTTTAACATCCTCTGTGCACCCTGTGATGGAACTCATTTATTTCAGAAATTCGCTGTATAGGTATCAACTTAGTCTAATTTCATAATTTATTATATTATACATTTATTAATATTCGCTTACTTTGAATAAGGTTCTAATTCAAAAATATTTTGGGTTCTGTTTAATTTTCTTGGTATTTGAAAAGAAGTATGAGTACTAAATTAGAAAATAATAATTTAATAATAATCAGTATCTAATGATTTATAGAGTACATAAAATTATATGGGTCTTTGACGCACATATAATTTATTTTTTTATAATTGGTAACGTGGTGTAATAAAATTTCCTATTATCTCATCCAAAATGGTCTCGATCTACGCTCAACAATCGAAAATTTATTAAATCTGATTACTACGTGATCCTTAATGCGTACCCCAACTAGGATATAAGATTCCTTTATCAGAACCATTTCAATCCACCCCTCAATTTGCATACAGATTTGTCCGGGCCAAAATCACAGCTACACGCGAAAATTATCCCCGCTATATAATTTTATGTCGACTTTGAAGTTTGCCAAACTTTGTTCTAGCAACTACACTTCGGTTTATTAAAATTATCTTCTCATTCCATTGTTTCTCTCAGTTGGTTTGGTAAAAAGTAGGTTTCTCAAAACAAAAACAAAAAACTGTTATTTTGATAGAAGTCCGCAAAATTTACCATTTTTAGTAAAATCCCAGCAAAAGTAGGAATCAGATAAACAAAAAAAATCATTTCACAGAAACCTGATTATCGCTGAATCATTTTAACTTGTATTAATATTTATATGAAAATTTCTTCGCAAATATCTAGAAATAACAAATCTTTTACCGTTTTCTAATATACCTACAGTGCAATATTATATTTAACTTGTGAATAATGCTGCGCTTACAAATGCAGTAATATGTATTCGTTAGAGGTGTTTCGTCTGTTTAAATATTAAAACATTTACATTTCACATCTAGTATGAAGTTACTAATTAAGGTACATACCTAATTAGATATGTTTGATTTTATATTATACTCTAAATATCCGTTAAATTGTTTAACTAAACAGCTTTATTAAACTATCCAAGGGCGTAATAATAAATAATGTTCAATACAAGATAATACATAAAAATAGTGCTATTTACAATAAAACAAAATTAATTTTGTTGATTAAACGTATGTATTTATAAAATTAGTAAATATTAGCTGAAAATTATAGATAACAGATGAATGAAATTAAAAATTATTAATTAGAACAAATAACAATAAAAAAATCAAAGTACTTTATGTACCTTGATTCGTGATTGGATAAGACAAGATATGTGGTATAAATCCTCATCTTTCTTACCCTAACATTATTTTCATTTACTTCAGACTGCAAAATTGTAAATTTACACACAAGAAACGCTATAAAAAAATTATGGAATTAAGTTTTATTTTCTCCAATTAACAAACTTTTAAATAATTTGTAGACAAGAACAGGCAATTTTCAGTAAAAAATCGCAAATGGTTGTAATTTTTTTTATAATGGATAAACTTTTCATAGTGTTGCTGAAGTTATAGCGTGCCAAAAGCAATTATTTTATGCCTTAGCAAGAAAATTACGATCCCACATTAAATCACCTGAAATCTCTAATTTATACAATATTTGTTAAAAAAACAAAAATGTAAGAATCAGTTAATACCATCACAACTACTTCGATACAAATAGTTATTTAATTTAATTTTTAAGAAAGTTTTAAATGTTTCTAAGTTTTGATTAGAATTTTTAGCATTTTCTGAAATAGAGCAATAAATTGTTTATACATGTTATACTTTACAACAATTTTTTATTTGGGCGATAAAATTTGTTGAATTCTACGTTATTGGTAATAAAAGCCATTACAGCCCATTAAAATTAAACAATTTAGAATTTTTAATTACCTGGAAAATGTACATATATATTATCGCTAACAAAACATTATTTTGTAGCAACTCTATTGTGTAAAACATTCTCTTGCAACATTTTTTCACACTTTATTTTGTTCCACATTAAAACTAAAAATAATCAATTAGAGAAATATCTGAAATAGTTATATATTTTTTCTGTCTTGTGTTAGGCGAATTGGGCGCAGAGATATATATTTTCTGCATATTGCAACAGCATTCACGCAAAATCCTTCTTCTATATAATTATAAATTTTCTTGAAATGCCGGTCCTGGTATCAGATATTGAAATAAGTAAGGTAACTGCCAACGTCCTGTACGTCACTAATTTTCAAAGTTGTCAATTCGCAGCTTCGACAGGCACCAGACCCCCATTATTAGTGCAACCTAAAATAATTCTAAGTTCACTGTATACCTAACAACATGTAAAAGGTAAAGAGATATTAACTCAATCATTAAATATTCTTTATCGGAAGCCCCAGTCAAATATTCTTCAATATGTGCTCTTTCCATTCCTCGATTCTCTCTACAAATAAGCAGTAAGCTTGTTATATTTTCCAATATCTATATTTTTGTAGACTTTTATAGTAGCCTTCAACATCGAATACTTGGACCACATAGATGAAATTGCATATTTTTTCTTCAAATTTAAAAATACGATAGCATGACATCTCCATTTATTGTTATTACTCTCCGTTTTTCCATCCATTCATTAAATTCGGGGAACATTTTTTCGTAATATTCCCTAGATTTCGTTGGCAATAAATGGAAAATTGCTTCTTGAGCTTCTTCAAAAACAGCCACAGGAACACAATTACTTTCTTGTAGTTTTACCAAATTCAGATAGAACTGTTTATTAAATAATTGATAATAAACAACGTACCATAACAACCAGTAGGTATAACATAACCTACCACGTTTCACTGAGTACTAGTAAGAAATATCCAGTCGCGAGAATATTTTTTTATTAAATTCCAATAATTCTGACTCCATAAATATGATTGTGATGTGAAAAAAACGTTGTATTTATTGCATTTGTAATTTAATTGCCTTTTATCCACCTAAAAATATTAAATTAATTAACATTCTTGCGTGGGCAAAAAGCTATTTAAAACACTGATCAATAAATAACTATTATCAAATGGTAAAAATTAAATTTTCTATATTATGGCGAATGCGCCAGTTTAAAACCAAATATTTTTCGGACCGATAAATTTAAGGAAAAAATTATTCTAATGGGATAGATTTGTTGCAGTTATTTTAGAAACAAATGGTGTCTAGAAACTACCTTCGGGTTATAATTGAAACAACAAAAATAAACATCCCCAACAGTATCCACTTCGTGAATAGGACTTGGTCCTATCAAAATAGTTCATACCCTGCAAATTCAGTGTAAATATTGGACGTAAAATATATGTATTTTAGTAATTATATAATAGAGTCTAACTTTACATTGATAGTGATTAGCCTCATTCAAATATCAATAAATAACTTTTGTTTCTGACTTTAATACTTGATGAAAGTCAATTGGAAATAATTCGAGCTGTGTTTTTATTTATTTGAGGAAGTTTAAATGTACAGAAAATGATAATAATTTATGTCTGAATAGGTATATTTAATCATATTTTAGGTAATTTAGTAATTTGTTTGTATGTAAATGTCAGCTTTGTCGTGATATGAAACAAAAACTGAAAGTTGTTCTGATGATCTATAAAATTTTTTATTTTTTGTGTCATAAAGTTTTCTCGCGTGATTCGAGATTATAACTATAATATCTACTAATTTGTTTTCTTCCGTTCTTATAAAGTAAATAAGTTTCAAACTTCTCTGATAATAAAGCGAAATTTTATACTTAACATATTTCCCATAATCATTTTATTTGCAGTCGAGGCTTTAGCTTTAAGGGTATTCAGGGTAAAAACATTTTGTTTTCAATATAATTAATACGTTACACGAATTGTCAATAATCAACTAATAACTTTAAATTGTTTACCCGCCTAGCGAAACTGCGCGAACTGAAAATTCCATTAACATCGGACAATATTGATATTGAATTTTCTCTACATCATAATTTCAGCGCGCTTTTTGCACCCGCCATTAACGTATCAACCAATAAACAAAAACAAGCGACTCGAAACCCTCCGACCCTCCCCTTGGTTTTTGCGGGCTCGCCGAACTCTGGTTGAACTCATTTTTGGCGGCTGTTGACGTGTGCAGCAAAGGATACACAATCCCGTTCTGCGGCGGGATAAAATATGACGCCGCAAGGGCCCAAGTGGAGTGTTACAATGCCTGCAAAAAATATACATCATATAACTAGTCACCTCTGCGATACATTTCACTTTTGAATAATAAGGTCGCTTTATTTACTTGGCGGGCAAAAAGTGGTCGAAGTTGTTTTACGTTTTTTGCGATGTCGCAGTTGTTCAGGGTTAGTTGTGAAAGTCGCGAAAAAATATGTCAGAACCATTTTCGTTCCATTTCAAAGCAGAGGTATTGCGTAAAGTTTCGAGTATTTACTATAACTCATTATTATAGTACAAGGCAGAATAACAAAATCTCTTCAGTTTCGAGTCAGCAATTCGAATGGTCAGTGAATATACAATCTTAAGAGAGGCTCAAAAAGCCCAAGTGGCCACAACTGTTAAAACCAGACCTCACTTGCCCGAAGGTTTTTGGTGCGTAGAATCCGAATCTGGCGTCAGAATTGCACTTATATGTCACGTTTCCGAGATATCCTAACCTAAAAGTGCAAAAAAACCGGTTTTTTTGCTATATTTGAGCTTATATCACAGAGCGAAACATTTTTTTTTCTAAAAACGAATCATTCCCTCTTAAACTACCATTTGAGTGAATGTTCTGACCAGTTAAGGCAGGGAAAACAGTGTGTCCAGCCACTTAAGGCAAGACGACTGAATGTCCCGGCCAGTTAAGGCAAGAACATAAGCGCGTCCAGACAATTAAGTCAAGACGACTGAATGTCGGAACATTCACTTGTCTTGCCTTAACTGGCTGGACACACTCTTGTTCATGCCTTAACTGGCTAGGACATTCACTCGTCTTGCGTTAATTGCCTGGACACGCTTATATTTCTACCTAACTGACCGGAAAATTTCCTTAACTGGCTAGCCTCCTTTATATTTTCGCCTCATTCGGTCAGGAGTCGTATACATACGTATACATTTTTTCAGATTTTTTAGACCGATTTTCTCGATTTGACCTACAAATGACCTCGACATGACCTTAATACGACCTGTAGATGTACTAAATGGTGAAAATAACAGCGGCTTTGAACTCAGCTAGCCCAAAAACATACGTATAAATTTTTTCAGAATATTTAGACCGATTTTTTCGATTGGACCTTCAAATGACCTTGATATGACCTTCTTATGACCTTCAGGTGTCCTGCAGGGGTGAAACTGACAGCGAATTTTAACTCGGCTACTCCAAATACAAACGTATAAATTTTCTCAGATTTTTTAGGCCATATTTCCCGATTTGACCTCCAAATGACCTTGAGACGACCTTTAGATGTCTTTGAAAGGTAAAAATAGTAGCAGCTTTGAACACGGCTACCCCAAAAGCATACGTATGAATTTTTTCAGATTTTTTAGGCCATTTTTGGCCATTTGACCTTCAAATGACCTTGAACCTGACGTGATTGAGCTTAGCCAACCTCGGATTCGGAATCAGCGATCCAAAAAATCTGTAAGTACCCTGGTCAGGTCCGGTGATTATTCTTAGATCAAATGTTGACCTGTGTTATTATAATAAGAAAATATCAGTTTTTTTTTTAAATATCTATTTTTCTTAGTTTGTACTTTTGCATTGAAAAATTCCCCAAAAATTGAGAAATATCTTTCTATCTTTTAACGACGATTTGTTTACGCGGCTGGTCTACAGCACGTAACTCATCGTACAGCACACGGATAGGACCGTTCCAGAGAAAATATTTTGACCATAATTGAACTTTAATTTACGAAAAAAAAAAAACACAAAAATAGAACTTTTTCGTATAAGACCTTTCTATTACAAATATCGTTAGGAGGCTATAGTTTAATTTTGATAGATTATACACGCCACACCCTGTATAAAATTTAAGACTTTAAGTATTCAAATCGTAAAGCCGGTAAAAAAGCAGGTGATACTTCAACGTAGCACAATATATTGCATTTAATTTAATCTAAAATCCGAAAACCTCTCCTGGTGTATGGGGTCTAAGAATACGGTTCACATAACAATAATTTTTAACTGTCAACGCTATGGTACTGTATAGCTACAATGTATTTTATTGACTGGGATAGAAGATCTACTTTATACCATATAAATCTAACGTTGTTAAATGGCAATTTCTACTGACCTAATGACATCTTTATTAAGAATTGATTTAACTGTTACTCTTGAGATTAAATATAATTCTTACGGGTACATATAACTATGTAGAACAGTTACTGACGAAAGTTACATTTTAGGAAATATGACAAACTGAATCTGAAAATTAATGGCTTTTAAATTTGAAGACAGTAGTTATTGTCTGAATTTCCCAATAAATCAGACAATAAAACTCTGCACATTAATGGACTTTTTATGTTGAAATTGTACTTTGATATTATAGGAATAAGCTGGAGTCATACGAAACCGGTTTTATACTATCCGATTTTACAGCTGCACACCCCGAGCTAGCTGCGCCAATTAAGTGTTATGACTACAAAGCATAGTATGATAAATTAATTTAATGTTGTTTTCAAAGCACCACGGCGGAGTTAGAGCATTGCATTATATTAAATACTTTCTCGTTAGGATCTCACGTCTCTGCAATCAAATGTTTATCTCGCTGCGACTAATGAACTTATTATGACCCGAATAGTAAAAAGTTTGAAATCGTAATTAAAATACAGAAGCCTAGTCGAACGAGGTGAATTCATGAAGTTCTAAGTCAGTGAATCAAATGATCGTTTGAAACGCGTTTTCATGGTAATTTAATTTTCTCTGCAGTCAAGAAAGCATGAAAGCAATATAAAAAAATATTAATTTATGGAAAAATAGTGGCTAGTTTACCAAACAGGAGAAAGTGAAAAATCGGTATTGATTTAAGATGTCAAAATTATTATTATTCTTAATTTTCAAAGCTTTCTTCATCGTTAAGTATAAGAATTTTAATTTCACGACATACTTGGAGCAGTTATTTTTCTTGTAATTTGTTCAAGGATGGCTGTTCTTAGAACAGTTTTAAAAGAGTCAAAATTGTCTGATCCCAGAGATCTTCATGGTTCGTGAAAGATTAGGTTTTATTTATTGACATTTCTTAATCAATTGATTTAGACATTATTCGAAATCTTGCAAAGTCGCCTTGGTTGTTTGAATTTTGTCCTTTCTAAGGTGTTTATAAACAAAGCTACATATTTCAACGCTTTAATACGAAAACATGCTATCTCAAATTTCTGTTGGAAAACATGCTATTTCAAATTTCGGTTGGAAAACATGCTTTGTCAAATTAAGCTTGGAAAACATGCTAGCTCAGGTCTTAAATATTTCTTACTTTTTGAAAAATATATTATATAAGTTTATTATAAAAGCACGGTTTCAATCATTCCAATTTCATGCTAATTTAAATTTCTAGTCAAACTAAGACAGCATGTTTTTACTTAAAGATCTAAGCTGGCATGTTTTCCAAGCTTAATTTGAGATAGCATGTTTTCCAACCGAAATTTGAGATAGCATTTTTCCAACCGATATCTGTTGCATGTTTTCGTACTAAAGCGTCGATTTGTAAATATTGCAATTTCGCTGGTTTTGAATTATTATTTCTAAATGAGTGATTTTCAAATAAAAATGCAGCAAATGCAGCCTGCCAATTTTTATTGCCCGAGAAGTCGAAAGTGCGCTACGGACGGGCATATAGAAATTTCAAGGAATGGTGCCACTGGTGTTTCTGAAATGTCACTGCTAAAATTTTCATGGAGAAGTCAATCACTTTAAAGTCACCGGCGAGTTTGTAGGGTGAATACTCAATGATTAAGTCAACTATTTTCATAGAGGAGTACGTGGATATATCAAACTACTCCAATCTGAGAGCATTTTTGAAACGTAAGAATGACGGCTATACACCTAAAAAGTCAAACGTTTTTACAAGAGAACAAGTCAACGCTTTTCTCGTTCAGACACCCAATAACACATATTTGCTAATGAAGGTAGTGACGGTCTTAAGCATTGCAGGAGCATGCCGTTCCGATGAGTTATGCAAACTTACTTTGGACGTCAATTTCAAAAATTTAACATTATTATAGTTACAATTCCAGATTCTAAAAATGGTATGTCACGTACCTTTACTTCTCTTTACCGTACTTCTCGTTTGGGTTCTGTGTTTCACCTAAAAATTGTCAAGAAATATAACAAGATTAGATTGGAAATTAAAACTGAAATTTCATGCTTTTTTATGCGCTATCAAGCAGGTAGATATTACAACCAACCAGTCGGCAAGAATACCCTTTCTATGATTCCTAATAAGATTGCACAGTTTTTGAAATTAGAACACCCTGAAACATATACAGGACATTTATTAAGAAGAACATCGGCAACGTTACTGGCTAATACAAAAGTTGATGTATTAGCAATCAAAAGACGTGTGAAAATCAGCCACAATTGCAATTGCAAGTTTCTTTCTGGTTGTAGAAGTAAACAAGTATTCACTGTCAAGAAAAATTACTAAGAAGAAACAGTAGCAAGTTAAGGAGTTCTTTTAAGAAGATTATTAATGAATCGAAAAGAATAAGAATAAGATTGTAGACCCAGTAAACAGCTGATTTTGAGTAAATATTGGCTTAATAGAAGACAGGTTGTGTAGTTTCTGTGTAAAGAAACTGCATCTCATGTACTATGCGAATGTGAAGACCTAGCAAGGATGCCATACCTATTATTCAGAAGAGAAAAGCTGGAAGATAAGGCCATGGAGGCCCACAAGAGATCTAGATGTCGCTGAGGACAAGGATATTGTACATACCTTTACAATCTATTGTTATAATCTACCAGTTGATAATTGTTTATTGTGACAATCATTCACATATCCTCTTTCGTGAATGTAGTTTCAATTCGATTGCTATTATTTTCACTATTCCTTCAATTTAAGTTAAATTGTCCACTATGTTGTAGATGCTACAAATAATGATAACAGTGCAATTCTACTGTTATTTTAGAACATAAAACAGTACAGACTTGGCCATGAATTTTGCAAAGTGGGACGCCTTGTCCGGGTAATAAATTTCAATAACACGCGTCTCTATTCATTACTGTCATAGCCGGTAGCCCAGATGGCAGTCGACCAGAAGGTATGCCAGTGTAAGTACATGGATAATGCAATATTTCCATGCTCAAAGCGCGCATGAGATCGTGTGGCAGGACGTGGTGATGCGCGGCAGTGCACGCCAGCAGGTGCTGCCAGCAGGGAGTTACATTTGCGATGTGCTCACAATCCAGATAAGATGCTCCAGAGATTAGGCTAGTGAGGAGGTAATGCATTCGTCAACGTTTGTTTCTTTTTATACTTTTTAACTGAAATCATTACTTTGTTAGAGATTTTAACACCCTTTTTTACTCACATCGGTTGGCCATACACCTGCTAAACTTTTTATTGGATTAAATCTAGCGATTTCATCAGATGGGAGTAGAAATCACTGGTACAAAATTGAAAGCATTGTAAAATCATGTGACCGATTTAATATTATGCTTTTCTATTTTTTTGCTTCCTATTATATTTTATCACGTAATATAAGTAACGTAGCTTCTGTAATGTTTTATCAAAAGAAAATGCAACGGAAGCACACCGCAGGTATAAAACCAACTGTGTGCTTCACGTGCGCCAGTCTGTATCAAGCACGCAATAAACTTGTTCTCGAAAAGCTCTGCTCATTATTCCAAGGGCCCAAATCCCAAGTACGAAATTGGCGCAGTCGGTAGGATTGTCAGTTAACTCCTTCGGTCGTTAATTGGAGTGAAGGTAGGAGACCTTCTGGTCAGAGATACTGAATCCTCGAACTCTACGTTGGGAACCCTAACCTGGAAAGTGCGGAACTACGAGCTACGAGTGTATAGGACCGCGTCGGGAAAACAGTGAAGGGCTGAATTGAGTAAGCTCGTTCTTGTGTAAATCACGAAAGTGAAGGGCTGAATTGAGTAGGCTCACTCGCGTGCAAATCACGGAAGTGAANGTACATGGATAATGCAATATTTCCATGCTCAAAGCGCGCATGAGATCGTGTGGCAGGACGTGGTGATGCGCGGCAGTGCACGCCAGCAGGTGCTGCCAGCAGGGAGTTACATTTGCGATGTGCTCACAATCCAGATAAGATGCTCCAGAGATTAGGCTAGTGAGGAGGTAATGCATTCGTCAACGTTTGTTTCTTTTTATACTTTTTGACTGAAATCATTACTTTGTTAGAGATTTTAACACCCTTTTTTACTCACATCGGCTGGCCATACACCTGCTAAACTTTTTATTGGATGCAATCTGGCGATTTCATCAGATGGGAGTAGAGATCACTGGTACAAAATTGAAAGCATTGTAAATATGATTTTAATGGAATTAATGGTAGATAGTTAATTTATCCTTCAATTTTGAATTCATTGGAATTCTTAAGGTAGTTCTTTTGAACTTTTGAACAAATATAAAGGATCAGCGGATTTAGACTGAAACATGCTTATACATATATAATAGATGGAAGAGAAACAGTGGCTGCAACTGCAACAAAAAAATGAAATGCTATAAAAAATAATGCATCACTTGAAGAATTGAACTCACGAGATTGTAATTTTAAAGGAAGAATTGATATTTAATGTATGGATTTTCGGGCTCTTATTAAAAAAGGTATGATTAAAACGAGACAACACAGAAACGGCGCTTCCTATATTTCCGCCCCATTTTCAGGAATACTTTCTGTGATAAAACATTTAACTAACTCCTAAATCGAATAGACGGCCATTCAGATATCTCCGAATACAATCAGATCCTGTCGAACAATGTAACACTATAATTATTATCGACACCCCACTGATTAATTCGAACTTCTCAGGCGTGCAGCAAGTTGAACAACAGTAATTATATTACCCTGAAGTTTCAAAATTAATAGAACGCGATGATGGTCCATCTAGATCGACACTGACCCAATCAAGGGACTACTCTATTATCCTTGCAGGGGCGATTCTAAATCCTGGGATGAAGCGAGCGGGAAGATGCCTGGGCAGGTATTTAAATTTTATGGGAGGGGGCGCCTGATATATCGCGGGGCGGTTTATGCAAAGGGTGTCGGTTGTGGTGACTTTTGCAACATTACTTTGTGATTACAAGAGTACTCTTATATTCATCCCAAACATCGTACTAGTTTTATATCCATTTGCAGATAGCAACTTAATTCTGGAAATAATTCCGAATTAAATTTAGGACCAATGAAAGGAAATCAATCGATTTAAGAAAGTTTCTTCTAAATGTGCAAGAATGGTTAAATATACAGAACGTTTTTTAAGTTCATGTCAATCCTTCAGGGGTTATACTTTGGATTTTATTAGTCCAAGACTTAAAGATAAAAATCTACTTTTGTTTACACGCTATATGACCAGTGGCGTAAATATTCTCGAGAATTTTAACATCCCTAAATATTTTGGGAACTTGATAAATAAATTTAATTCTCTTCAGTATTTCTAATTAATAAAAACCTAAATGATTGTTTTTTAAAACCTTTAATTTTCGTTCTCGTCATAAAAATAACTACGCTTCGTCCTCCGTTTTCAAGAGTCTGATCACGAATATGATGATTCCCATCCTCTCCATTTTTCGCAAACATGGTAAGTTAACTTGTTGGTTTCCCTAAAATTAGATAGGGGGTAGTACAAGGAATGAGGAAGATTTTGAACGTCATTTTCGTGACCAGCAGCCAAAAATGAGGTGGTTTTTGAAGTAATAGAGTAGTTCACATACACAAATAATACCTATCTAGGTACTTACATAATACTTTCTTATAATAGACATATAAACTACATACGAAGTAAACATTTTTAAAATACAGGGTGTTCCCAAATAAGTGTCGCAACGGAAAACTGTAAATTCTTTTCAAAAAAAGGAACATGGTTTTCCTCTTCCATTTTTCTTTCCGGGCTTTCGTTTTCAATATACACGGTGTCAAAACTTTATTTTTTTTTAGTTATTTGTCAATATTTTATTCCGTTTGAACTTATTGACAACAATTTGATAGGTCCTTATGTGTTGCCGCCAAGACTGACCGGCCCCATTTATTTAAATTTTGTCCAAGAGGTCTTACCTGAATTATTGGATGATGTTCCCCTTAAATATTCAACAACGTATGTGGTTTCAACATGACGGGGCACCCCCGCATTTTGCAGTTGTTGTAAGAGAATACCTCAACAGAACATTCAGAAAACGATGGGTCGGAAGAAGTGGTCTGGTGCTCTGGCCCGCCCGGTCGCCGGATTTATTCCCACTTGATTATTTCTTATAGGGTCACATGAAGAGCATTGTCTGTGAAACCCCTGTCAATACGGTCGAAAAATTGACCGTTAGGGTTGAAACGACAGCGAATCAAATTAGAAATATCCATTAAATTATGAACAACGTCCATAGAAACATGATCCCACATGTAATGCGTGCATTCAAACCAACGGATGTAATTTTGAACAGGTTTTGTAAATTTTATTCGCTAAAGTGATAAAAAATTATTTCTAAGTTTTTTTCAAGTTAAAATTCAACCTGTTGTTAAATTTCGCTAAAATTGTTAATTATTACTACCTATTTTTTGAATTACAAAAGATTTTCGAAATGTTAGCAAAATGTTTGTTTTTGTTCATAAAAAGTCAATTTTCTTAAAAACGGTTGACTTTAGAGCAATGAACCAAGAGAACTCTCTTTGTGTAAAATTCATTGGCCCTTCAGAATTTGCTGTTAAATGTCAATTTTTCCAGTGGCGTAAATGTTAGGGGGGAAAAACCCTTACAATATCTTCAAACCTCCACCACTGGCACATCCAATGAATGAATGTATGCTATGTGCATATGAGTAGAGTTCTTTGCTATATAGATAATGTTTATCGCAAAAAATTTCATTAGAATTTAATTTATTCAAATTGGCAGCGGGCTTTAGTCCCATAAGAAAAGCATAGGACCCCCCTGCGCTCCTCACTTCCCTCGGACCCCAATATACCTCCTTAAGAGAAGTCATAATGTTTGAAGTTATCATTAAATCATAAGCTCATCTATATTCTAGATGCTTATTTACTTAGTTTTATGCAAATACCTCAAATGAAATTAATTAACCAAAGTATATGCTTGATGCCATAGCACGACAGCATTTGACGTGAAACGTTTTCTTTAATTAACACTCAGACGTAAATTAATGTCAGAATTCAGATATAAAAAGTGAATTTCATTCGCTTGCAGTATCCATCTGCGCCATTTAAATATTACAGACACTCGCGGAATTATTCGGCCATGTTTTATTTATAAGAGGAAATTTAAAACATAGTTGAGAGCGAAGTTGTGCATTACCGCGACAGGGAATTTGAATGCGACCCCGTCCGCGTTGCAGCGCGGGCGGCGAATTGAAAGAAGTAATGTCTTAATAGAAAAAGCCCGACAGCCTTGGGCTAATCCTTTAACTTATTAAAAGTTGGGTAAAAGCGGTTTGTGCTCGGAGACCTCCGGGCAGCCACAGCCGCCTCGTCGCCGGCGGTCCGGGGTCGGGGGACTCCCCGAAATTGGCTCGTCTCGGCCAGCCGTCGCTCTTAGGAAATATTTTTTCGCTCTTCCTCGGCGAGGATTAGCACATCATGCAAATTTATATTAAAATTTGATCGGAAACTTTCATCGCTTCCTCAAAGTAAATTGAATCCACTATCGATCTCCGCGGACTCCATTGTCTTGCAATTGTCTTTCGGGAATTTTTTATAGGTAAATTACCCGGAAGCATCCTTTCATTAAAAATTTGAAAAGAGTTTTTATAGATCCCTTGAGTGAAATTATTGAGTACATTCTGATAATTTTACTCATTTGTGGTAACATTTGAACTAAAACTGAGTACTTTCACTCAAATATAAGTACCCGTTAAATAAATTCTGCAGATAAACTCGTATTTGTACACTTGTAGCTAAATTGGAGTAAATGTCCTCATTGAATGACCCCATCCCATTCTATGGTTGTCGTGCGTTGTCTTTGTCTATTCCCATCGTCCCCATTAGGTCATCTCGTGGCGTGGTGTATGGCGTGTAGTGCTGCACAAGTGATAATCCGGTTATTATGATGAAAATTATGTTTAAATGGTTGGTTTGATTACAATAACTAAAAGCAATAATGTATATTCGGTCCCGATTAATATTTTATTTAATTTATTCGTCCGATCAGTTAACCAATTCCTTTAATCGAGACCTAAATATTGTCTTTAAAAGAGATCTGTGTTGAAACAACTGCGGCAGCTTCATAGTTTATTACCTTAATACAATGATATTTAAATTAAAATTTAAAGAGAATATAAAGTCCACTCCAAATATTAATGAAATGGAAGCCGTCTTGGAAATTTTCATAGTACAAAATTATTCAATAGGCAATAGTTAAATTTAAATCATATTAGAGAAAAGTCAACTCTTAACTGGTTTTACATACTCAGAATAGAGTCAAAAGTCACTCAGTTGATTGTTTGGAGTAACTCGGATTTAAGTAAAATTCACTCCTGTTGCAACAGTTTCACTCATAAATTTTAGTTGTACTCATCCTAATAGAGTGAAAATTTCACTCAAGCGGGTGTGGACAATAATTATTGATAGAGTCAATTTAAATGAAATTTTTATTTTCAGTTTATGATATAGTGAAAATTTTGGATTGCTATCGAAATGCTGCAGGTAAAAAATTACTGTTTTGTTGTAATTTTTGATTTTTGTAGAAAAAACTGTCACGACTATAATCGTATATATACACCGTACAAAATATTAGTGAAATTTCACTCATATTGCACTCAATAATGTATCACTTTGTGTCCACACCAGATTGAGTGAAATTTTCAGTTGTTACCAGACCGCTGTGTTTTCATTTATATAATTCTGTACAAGAAATGAAAAAATGTAGATAGATATAATAAATAAAATAATAATATGATTTCACTCAAACTGCTATCAGTAATGTATCAATACCTGCTTGCCCCGATTTCCACTTAATTAGTACTACTGAAATTTTATTACTGAAACTATTGCTGTGTAAGTGAATAATTTTATTGAAATCTGAGTTTGTGTTAACTATCCAATCAGTAACTTTTTATTCTATTTTGAACATGTAAGAACAATTAAGAGTTGACTTTATATTTCATATAATTTAACTTTTATTCAACATTTGTTACTCGAATTTGGTTTTGAATTAACTAAATATAGGATGGAAAAAAAAACTTAAAATGATTCATATACCTAGATATACAGGGTATTCAAGAAATGATGGATAGGTAATCTCTTGGATTTATATATTTTTTCTTTGGTAGTATTATTATATTGAAATTCAGAAATTTGGGTAAAAGCTAAATTATTTGAAGCCATTTCTACTAATATATTCAAATCATCAACAGCTACTTTGAGGCCCTTCGGTACGATTTTTCAATTGTTGGGAATAAATACTTGTTTCAAAGAGTTGTTTATTTATTTACTGTTTCCCAAGAGGTAATTAAACCAAAACTAATTAGCAATCAGTAAATGTACACAAAAATGGTCCGTTTTTAGAATAAAATAGGATTTTTCTTTTTAGAATCACTACAATAAGTTACAAGCAGTGACTTTAAAATCAAATTTAATAAATGTTTAATTTTAATCAAATCTTTAAATAAAATTTCATCAAAATCGGAATTATTTTATAAAATATGTTTTTTCAAATATCAACACTAAACATCCTATGAAGGTATAATCGAAATATAAACCGAAACATCCTGTATAAAGATGGTATACTTAATGAGTATAAAGCACCCTGTAGAAAGTTGGTATAATGGCTATAAAACATTTAAATTCATATGAATTAGATTTTGTGGAATTAATACTTTTTACATATGACCCTATATTGACCATAATCATGGGCGCAGCTAAAGGGGAGCAGGGGTGTACACGGCTCTCCTCAGAATCATATCGGTATATCGGTGACCGCATGACTATTTTTTAGAATGAAATCAAAACGTGTTCAGGTTTTTGAAATTTTATTTTTTTTTTGCCCACCCCAAGCAAAAATTTTAGCTACGCCCATGTGTATTAATTTTAAATCCTGCTAATAATGTAATATATTTTTTAAATTCAGAAATCTTTGAAACTTTTCAACTTTTCTATATTTTCTGAGTAGGTACTAGTACTTGCTTATGCCATATTCCAGTGTAAGTCTAACTAGATTGTCAAATAATTAAATAAACAAACCAATGTTTCGAAAGTTTTAAATTATGCACCCAATTACATAATAAGGTAAAGGAAAGGGAAAAAATTAACAAAACAGCCATAATGTCATTAATTTTAAGGGAAGATAAGGAAAATCACCCTGTAGATTCTACTTGTCAGTTGAACAATGTCTTAGCAGTTTATGTATATAAATATACTGTTACATATTGCTACAAAATATAGCAGATCAGTAAGCTAACAGAATGAGCCACTGCAAATTTCTGGAGGAAGTATATTTTCCGTATTTCAGTTTTATTCTTTATCCTTTTGTGTACATTAAAGGAATAATAACAACTGATAAAAAAAACTTTGAAGTAACAGCACCATAAGTAACTTAAACCGTTGAGCTGAATTTGATATTTTTCAGTAGCAGACGTATAAAAATGGCTTCCACTCCACCACTGCGAAACAATTGAATACTGAGCATTCTGCACTTGCTGTGAAATTATTAAAACCGAATGATAATTCATTAGGACGGGCGACCCGCCTATTCTCCTTTTTGCCGGCCGACAAGGCAGTGCGTCACATTTGCCGGCTTCTTTATCTGCCCCGGAATAGATCTCGGGGATGAAATAAACCAGTTTAGTTTAATAAACGGAGTTTTTTGTGAATTTGCCGCCTTTTCAATCGAACCTCGTTATCTTATTTCTTATCGATCGTTCCGGTTCCATTGTGATATCAGTTTCGGATAGCAGAAATAAAAATTTTAATTATTATAGTGTGGAAGGTTACCTGTAGAGATATTTTTAAACAGTACAAAATTTTTAGTTTGTTATTTATATTTAATATGTGAATTTATGTTTTTAAAAATAGGCAAAAATTTTATTTAAGTAGGGACATACATGGTGTAAATACAAGGCATAAAAATAATATTCGGGTACCTTTTTCTAAAAGAAGTTTCCCCAAACCGATGGATAGGCAGAAGAGGGCTGCTTGAATGGCCACCACGCTCCCCTGACTTAACCCCAGTAGATTTTTTTGTAGGGTTATCTAAAAAGCAACGTGTATGTAAACAGACCAGACACTATTGAAAAATCGTATCAGAGAAGTTCGAAACAAATGTTATTCAAAATATAATTGATAACTTTGAATACCGAGTTGGGCATTGTGCAATGGTTAATGGGGACCACTTTGAACATTTGCTGTAATCAAATAAAAAGTAGTACTAAATTATTGTTTTCAATTAATTCCTCCATTTTTTGATAACTATGACAAAACAGTAGCTATAACCTTATATCGCTGATATCGTCCTTAGAAAGGCTATCTATTTCGGTAATGCTATACGTCTGTCAAACATGGCTCAACACAATAGAAAATATCGCAGAAAAGTGACAATTTCTATTTACTAATTGACCTGTTTTAGCGATTTTTTAAAATTTCAACTGGAAAAAAATATGAATATTGTTCCATCATTTTGGGACACAGTATATATATACTCGTATATTTGACACAGAACACCCCAAGCAACTCAGACCTCAATCCGATTAAAACCTAACAAAATTTAATGAAGTAATCGACAATGCCACAATCGTAATTCATGAGCAACGGAACCAGATCGCGTACACCAACTTGTTTCATGTGGAACAAATGCAATGATTTAGGCGATACATCAATAAGGGTTCCTCATATAAGTATTTTTTTAGTCGTTGTATTTCTGTTTGTATTTATAGACATTTTTCGGTGAGAAATTCATCAACTTTTGCCTATTCAAGAATAATATTATTTACCATAAAAACTGATGCAGAAATTCCTAAATTAAACATTTATTTTAAATTTTGCCATTTATCAATAGCTAAATTAGAAAGTTGCGTTTTAATTTTCCACAACTCCAGCCGTTTTTCTTGTATTAAATATTTAAATGACATTCTGTGCCTGTGTTCTGTGCCACCGCAAATGAATCAATTATGGTTTTAATTAATTGGGTTGATAAAATTTTATTTTTAGATGAGGCAAAATAGTCATTTTAAACTAAAATCATTACTTTACATAAAATATCCCGAAATATAGAACTGACCGCATTATAATATGCATATCAAATTCTCTATTTATACCTATCGCTTGGTGTCGTACAGAGGATTTTCGTTTGTATGGTGGCGACGAATTCTGCCTCGTGAACTATTTAATAAAAACCACAAAAATAGCTGCGAACGCTCGCTCTGAACTGAAGCGCTCAATGTCATAATATAAAAAGGTATAACTTCTTTAGCAGGTTCATTGGCCACAACTGATGCATTTTCCTTGTTACTTCTCTAACACATTTTCGCACTCAACTCGATATTATACAATTAATTATTCAACAAGTAAACGATAATCAGTTTCGTTCTACAAAGCAATTGTGTTAAGTACAGTTGTCGATGAATTTTAAGTACATTTGAGGAAACGTTTCCTTTTAACATTACCATTTATTAGCATTTTTATTTACAAAGATGACTCAGAAATACGTAGTACTGCTAATTTGTAAGGGAGTAAACCCTAGTAATAAATAGCAAGTAATAAAAAAATTACATGAAAATTCAAAATTTGCATAGTACAGGGTCTCTCAAGCTCGATAGTATGGGCCTACTGAGAGAATACAAAACTTAAAAGCTCCCTTTTTTCTAATAAACTTTTATTGAAGAAATTTCTCTCTATTACTTCTCGTTTAAAAGTTATAAGCAATATCGCCTCAGTATCAAAAGGAATACCACCTAAAAATTACATTAGCGGTGGAAGGATCAAGTATCGTTGGAAAATAATTGAATGTTCGTTGTTTAAAGTGCATAAATGTCACAAAATAACGAGCGTTCAAATAAAAACGTGGTCAAGTTGGTTCTGAAAATTTGGACGTAGGGCGTAGCGTATAGCAAATGAACTTAAACGTCATCTGTCAAAGCGCTATATCGCCGCTATCAATTTGAATATTTTCGTTTTAAAAAGCGTTTAAAATGGTGTTTTCTCAAGAACAAATAGATATAGAGTCCTACTTTAGAAATGGACGCAAGATTGATGGAATATGGAAGTATTGTATTGAGGAATGTTTCATAGAATTTCAAAATCAATTTCCCGGCGTTGTTTTCAAAGTGCAGTTCAGCGTTGTGTTAATGTTTTTCGTGAAACGGGCAGTGTAACAAGAAAAGAAGGAAGCGGCCGACCTAAAAAGCGGACTGAAGAATTAAAAGAAAACGAAATTACAAACTTTTACTTTCAACAAGATGGCGCAAGGGCACATACGGCAGGCGAGACGATGAATAATAGGGAAGTTTTCCAAAATCGACTAATAAGTCTCAATGCTGAACATGAATTTCCACCAAGGTCATGTGATATTACGCCGTGTGATTTCTTTTTGTAGCCTTAAAAACACTATTTTTGAACTGCCTATTCCTGATTTAAACCATCTGCAGGCTCGACTTATAGACAAGATTCGTGAAATTAACAATACCCGAGCATCTTAGAAAATGTCTTTAATTCTTTGAGGAACAGGTGTGAAAAGTGCTTGGAACAAGTAGGGGGACACTTTCAGCAGCTGCTTTAATTTATTGTTATAACAAGGAGGGGGACACTTTCCGCAGCTCCTTTAATTGTTTGTTATTGTTATCACGATTATTCTTTAAAATAAAGTTATATAGTCATTAACGTTATTGAAACTGACAGCTGCTATACAGCTCGTTGAGAAATGAGGTTAAGTTGGTCGCTATAAGCTACTCCCTACGTCCAATGTGTCAGAGCCAACTTCAACCACGTTTTTATTTGAACGCTCGTTACTTGTCATTACCCAATACGAACGTCAAACGTATAACTTTTGTGCTTACAAAATGTTTTCAGAAAAAGTTGATTTTATTGATTGATTATTATTTATCAAAAAATCGGACAATGGCTTTAACTCTCTATCCTTAAGGTGTTTCATTTATCTTCACCATATTTAAATCTTATTCTAAAAATATTGGTCTCTAGACTCTTACTCTTACTTGTTTAATTGCAATAAATGGAAGTTTTTCCGAGTAAATCAACTTCAATTTATTTTGTATCTCAGAAACGAGATGAAATATGACATTTAATACATCTCTTAAAGTGGAATTGGAAAACACATTCTACAATAATTTAAATTATCGAGGAAATATCCTGTAACTTCACTTTTGGAGTAACCATATAATTCAGTTCAGTGAATCTAATTTAATTCTTGTTACACTTATCGATAACAGGAACTTATTCGTGAGACACTTAGGTCCCATATCGAATTTCAACGTGAAATATGAGTGCTTATATACAGTTGTGTGCACAAAAACAGATCGTTTTGCAACCTTAGCGAATGCCATTATAGCGATATACCCGGAACAGTAGAAGTGTTGCAGGTTCAATTTGCAAAATCCCTACCGACTAATTAAATTAAGCTCCGTACTAGTAATTTCCGAACTGGAATTTTGTGGAGTACACGAATGCAGCGTAACGTGCAACTAACAATTCACACGGTGACGTCTCTAGTAATTATAAAGTTGATACGTGTTTTGTTTAACTTTCATAATTACACTTTCCATTTAAATTAAATTCGTGAACTGGAACGGCTCCACACAAAGCCATATATTTTTTGAATGAACTCCTAGGTTCGTGCTACATTTTTCTACCTAATTGCCTATATTTTATCTAAAAGGCGGCTATAGGAAACGTCTACAGGGCGCACTAATATTGGAACCCTGGAGGAGCGCCTTGACACATATAGAATGGTGTCAAGGGTAAACAAATACTACAACCTTGGCATTACGGACAACTGAAAACATATTTAAGTCACTGAAGAAGGCCCATGACATAATACGTGTCACACAAATACGTGTCACACAAATTAATGTGTCACACAAATTAAAAACGCGTCACACAAATTAAACGTATCACACAAACTACGTGTCACAGAAATTAAAAACGTAGTAGAAAGACGAAACACGATGACAAACACGCTGGAGATTTTAGGAACAAGATCAAGGAAATCCAATTATGTCTACACTTTGAATACATTTTTTTAACCGGAAAAAAACGTTTCAACAGCTAGTTTTTCTGTTTTTTTTTTAAAGGTATGGTCTCTACGTGACAGCTACACGGTATTTTTTTAATGTGCAACGTTTCAAGGAGTATGTAATTAAATGACTATAACTGGGACATAAACGAATTGGGAACTTTACCATGAATAACAGTTTTCTCTAATTTATAAAAGAAAAAATTTACCACTCTTGTTTAGAAAGTTCAAACAAAGGCGTATTTAGTTTTGAGCGAAACTTCTAATTAATGTTCTAAACTAGTAATTATTTACTCGGATGTGTACAGTGTGGGTGGAATGTATCGGTTTCTCCAAAGAAATAGTTTATGAGTAGGCGTAATCTCAAATGTTGTACCTGTATTAAACTAACATTAAGTTCATCCGCATGACAGAACTGGACTCTTATGAAGTATCTACTACACAAAATTAAAAACCTACTCTTATTGTTCTTAAACAAATGAACTGTTTTTACTTATTTAATTGGAGATTTAAGATCATATCACACAGATCACATTATCAAAAACTTCACATTATCACAAGGCGATGTTTCGTATTGTATTAGTTATGTCTTGTCCAAATTTGGTTGGTGCATCTCTCTGGGTTTCGAAAATTCAATGTCTTTGTATGTTTTCAGCCACGAAAATTGAATAATTCCAAATATTTCGAATTTTCTCCACCAAGAGCGACTGTGACAACATTTTCAACAGCAAGGCGATGTGTTAAACTAAAATGTCATTGGTTTTTGTATTTCTTCTTGTTACACAAATCAGAGAAGTATGTTAAGAAATAGGAGGAGTAATAAGAGGGAAGAGTAATGTAACAAAAATTATGCGATGATAGAGTTTAAAATATTTTAAAGCTTTTAAAGCTAAATTTGAATAGAATTGTTTAAATCCGAACACAAAAAAATAAATTTAACCAGTGCATTTGTTACAAATGATATTGGGCCGGTGCCGGTTGTAACAGGTCAAATTTCAATTGTAACAGACTGCAAATAACAGGAAAAAGTATCTAATAGTGCGTTATTTAAAATAATGTCTTTATTAAAAAGCACCACTGACACTATATAAGTAATATACATACATATATCAGGAGTAAATAAATAACCATTACAATAAACAGGATATACGTTTATGTACTATCAACATAAATTACATAATCCAAAATTGAAATAAAAACAAATATTTTAATTTTAAATTTGGAAATATTATAAAATACATCTATCAAAATAAATGCAAACATTACCGTATACCACTATTTTGAAAATGGTAGGAAATAAAACTGTTTCGTTACAACACCAATTGTAATATGTTACAATCGGCACCATCAGCTGCCATATTAAGTCTAAAACTAACTAATTTGTCAAAAAAAAAAAAAAGCAAATTTTTTTTCTGCTATAATTTTTTTAACTTTTTCCACAATTCCGTTTTTTTAACTTAAACAAACATCGCCGTTGCCCATTTATATAGACCAATGCAATTAATACCCTTGTTCCAGTGCTGATTCCACATTTGACTAATTTGAAACACACGAATATTTGAACGGGGCGGTTTCGTGGGATAATCAAATTACAATATTAATTGCTGCTAACTCCATTCGGGTTTCAAGTGAACTGGGCATACCCAGAATTAAAAAACACCGCCGACGCATAAATGTATTATTTCACATGAACTTTTTCACATAAAACATATGTTTTATTAACACAAAGGGACCCCAGTTCACTGTAAATAATATATAATACTGCATTACGTGAGTATGTTTCGGTGGTTTTCTTTTAATAATTTCGGAACACATGAGGAGTTATCAGAAATAGAGACGGTATGTAAATGAAACGAATTTCGTTCACCCATCCATTAAATTCGTGTTGGATTTTATTCTTTTCCTTTACAGTTTTATGAACTTGATATTCATTGCTTGCCCCAGTTATTGTTTCTGTATTGTATTGTATGAATATGCATGCGAAGCTTTATCATCACATCACACATAGAGACTTAAATGTTAATACAATATTACTTTTGATAAAATTAATAGTTATTTATTGTATAAGTGTTTTAAGTAGCATTTTCTCCACGCAAGAATGTTTAAACGCTAGATCGTATTTCGAGCGTTTAATGTTTATAAGTGGATAAAACGCAATTAAAACACGAATGCAACTGATTATTCCTGACAGCATACGTAAATAATGTTAAAGAATTATTTTGATTTTCAAGTACCAACTCAGCACAAGTAATTTTTATGGATAAATAAAGCGTTATTATGACGACATATGCTCTTGTTTATATATTTATAGGGATGAAAATATTAAATGGTGATACTGTTGAAAAATCGCGGTTACCCCTTATTCATATAACAAAGGTGGCACTGAATTTTTGGTAGTGTCGTCAGGTAAGCCATTTTTGACACTTAAAACTAATATAAACACTATCGCAAAAATGTTAATACTAAAATCGGTTTTCGGTATTCGAAATTTTACAAAAAAATTTTTTACGGTATAGTCTCCATTTTTTATGGTGCATCTATTTCCAAATTTTCCTGGATAAGTTGTGAATCACCCTGTATATATAAACGGAAGGTAACAATAATGAACAATCTTCCAAAGAACATAGTATTTAAACAGCAATTATTTCATTTGTGTCTATCCTACAGTAATAATACTTATTAAGGAAAAGAATAATGAACTGTTTAATATTCACATTATCTTTATAAAAAAAACTGTCATATAACCCAAATTAACTCCGCCGGGCGAAAGGAACTGAAGGCAGAAGATTTAATTTAATTTGAATAATTTAATAAAGGACGTCATCGGAGCGCATAAAACTGCCATTGTAATTTAATTTAAACTTACAGGCGGAATAGATCTTAATTATTATTTTTGTTAACAGGAGGCGCAGCTTATCAGCCAGAGTTTGCAGAGCCCATCTCTAATCTGTCCATTCCCTTAGGGCGCGACGCCACTTTCCGATGCCTTGTTCACCATCTCGGAGGCTACAGGGTAAGTTCTAATTCTTGGCATTAAATTAAGGTGCGCCCCACGGACTTATTATATCATTAGAGGCGGTTTGTCATTTATTTGTTTGGCGTAAATACCAAACTTTTATTTGTAAACAAATGTCTGTTTTTTATTAGTCGGTTCAATTTCGGAGTATCCATAGACCTTATTATTAATATTCTTAATATTCCTCTGCCTCAGATAACATTTTCTAGAATAAATGAAATGATGAACCCAAAAAATTTTACTGAATTGAATTTTAATATTATTTTAATTTTTGAAACTATTTGCAAGATATCGAACTTTGAACGTAACTCTTTATTACTTTTAAATTTATGAAAGGAAAAGGGCCCCAAATTATGGATATTTATTTTGAAAATAACAAAAGGTGGAAGATGGATATGATTTAATTTTATTAGTTTTTTTTCAGAAAATAAAAAAAAGCATAATAGTTCAGGGTTGAAAAATGCATGAAAGGAAAAAATGAATTTTTTAATGAATGTCCTGGATATTTCAAATTTTATAAAAGTAGTTATGCCAGATAGATCATGGCGGATCTGTTTTGAGGTGGATGTGAGAGGGGACAAATAAATTTTTGCTGGAATACCTTCAGTATAACTCACATAATAAAAGTGTAGATCCCTAGATCTGGGCGAGATTCGGAACATTTTCAAAATTGCAAAATGTTTAAAAAATTTTAAAAAATACCTATTTTATCTGAGTTTTTATTTATATCTTGGAACCTATGCATTTTGGAGGAATTTTAGAGGAAAAAAGTTTTAGAATTGAATTTTGCACAATATACTGAAAGTTAAAATTGTTTAAATTTATTACCGATGTTGCCATTGATGAAAATAAGGCAAAATAATCAAGTTTTTGGATAATTTTTTAAAAATGTTGACCTGACGATGTAGATTTGAAACGCTAATCCGTTAGTCGTTAGTTATAAATAAATATGAGTTGACCCACTAACTAGTTTCAATAAAATCCTTTTGTTAACGCTATTAATATTTATGAGGACTACTACTAAGTCATTAATCAATTATAATTATTTATAATTTTCATAATTCCTGTGCTGAAAAAAGCGAGTGATCTGTTAAATCGCTTATCCATCCGCCTAAATGGAAAATGTTCGATGAATTAATCAGAGTTAAATGTCGGCAATATGGGATGCAACCCATCCAATATCCCGCCTCTTTTAAGACTACTCCTCGGTTGATAAATTGACTTCACGAGAGCCCTCAAACAGCCAGCTAGCTACTCCTTACCTGTTGCACCGCTCGTGAAATAGGCCTTCATTCATTTTTACACATTTGCTGAAGTCTGGACGACCCATTTGTATAAGCGGCGGGCTTTATTACCTGTGTTGCGGAAGTCGTTAGGGGTTTCATTACTGCCCCGGAACATTAAAAAAATGAGCACCGGGAGAATCTCTCGTAATATCAGGAAGCAAAGCCTTTGTTTCCTAAAATTTGATGTTGTTATGGTGATAATTACGACTAAATCCTACATTGTCCTTTTCTTGGCGGTGGTAATTAATTTTGTGGAGAAAGTTCTTTAAAAGGATTCAGGATATTTTCGGTTGTTACAGAGTTGAGCGACTACCAATGAAAAATTCTTGAAATACATACAAAAGTTACAATAAATATCTCCCTGAAAATATTCTACGTGGATCGATCAAATTTGGGGAAGTGTTATATAAATACATCAACTAATAGCGGAGATACCAGGGACAGTGGTGTCTCGTAAAAAGTGTTACATAATTTTTTGTAAGTACCTACTCGCAGCGATAAAATACATGTATCTCAGCAGTTCAAAAACAGTTTTAAACACATTTTTAATTAGCTTTTTTTCTCTATGACCTTAAGTTTTTGATACAAGTTTGTGGCAACACTTAATCAGTTTTTGCTCTTTTTTCAGCCCTTCAAATTTTTGACATATGCTCATTAACACCCTGTATAATTATAATAACGTATATAAATAATTAGTGATTTTAATCCCAATTAAAGATAATCATTATTAAAGATTATCACTCCTCTTTTGAGCAAAATCACTCTAACGGATGATAAAATATGGACTACTCTGCTATTTCTGTGTAAAACTTAACAGTTCATTTGTTAACTGTGCAAAAAATATATCATCAAAGAAGTAAAACAAAAAAAAATACTGACATGTTGATATAACAGCAGTTATACGACATTTCCCAAGTGAATTTATTAAAAATCACTGAACATTACTCGTCGTCAAACATATGAAAGAAGCTGCTCGGGGTTATTAATACAGCCTGAGCTTATATTTCCTTTTCAAAGATACCTTTTTTACTTTTACTGGCAAACGCAGGGTCGTATTTCAAAATATCAAAGCGGTAAACATTTTATACTCAATGAAAATATGCTTTTATAAAAAACATTGTTTCTGTTTCATCCCGACAGTATCTGATTTCTGAACATGATTGGAACATTTGTAAACAAGTGAGTTTGTTTGCTATCCGCTAGAAAAAACTCTTCCTATCTGATCCATTACTATTATTTTGCTTGGATATATTACCAAATACTAGCAACAGGCGTTTTTCTACTAAGAGCTCTTATACAATTATTTTATATAGATTTTATGGCAAAGTGACATACGTATTTGTCAGAAATATTCATCATCAAACTAAAAACGAGCAATTATTTTGTATCTATATTTATGGAACGTCCCAATTTATTGTGTATCTGGGGACTCCGTCCTTTTTTAATATTCCAATCAGAGAAAATAATCTTCAGCTACATCCTAATTTACATTTTTTTAATTTCAATTTCAATGTCGCAAACGAAACATGGTCACATCGAAAGCTAAAATATTATTAGTAAGAAGTATCTATCCTTTCGGATTATATTAGAATAACGTTCCCTATAAGATATTAGTTTAATTACTTTAGACAAGTGTAATAAATCTGATTATGCTCGAAGGTGAAAATCTGACACAGGGCCAACCCAACTCAAAGCGAAGAGTGTGTTTACAAAATAAATTTCTCCTGATTGCTGCCGGGAAGTTACTTTAACCTAAGCAAATATTTGAGCTATGCCTACCATGAAATAATGGTACTTGCTCTTTCATATTATTTCTTACTTACTGAGCACAAATTGTCTTTCAATAGTACCCGTGACTACACATTTTTCTACCAGGTTTTATATGTATAAGACAGAAATTGTCAAATATTAAAAGTTTTACGTAATGTATACGGAACGGGTAATATACATATTTTATATAGCTGTACAATTTACTCTGTATAAAACGAATTAATTTAAATTCTCAATGAAAAACTTTCTGAGAATAGTATATTTAGGCACAACATCATTTTGCAAAAAGGATATCAACTATAAGCAGTGTTGTCGGTATTATACAGAACTTTTAAATTTTAATATGAAATAAGGTGATATGTCCAAGTAATTTTGAAACATATGTGCACATTTAAAATTAACCTAGTCTAGTACTCCACACATAATTAATAAAAATATAATTATATTATTTCACGAATATTTTAAATTAAAACATTTCCCATATGCATTTTAAGAATCTTCAGAAACTATTTACACTTTCAGTTAACTCTGTTACTTTCAGAGTTAATTAAATTAATATCCTTTCATAAACGTTGGTATATGACATTGAATAATCCAGCATGCATGCAGCAGGCGACTTTCATGTTTTTATTATGATATAATCTCTTTTGCAGGATCATTAGGTGAAAATTTCCGTATCCACTAATTTATATTCAGGGTGATTCAGAAAACGTACCATTCTAGGGGAGTAGAATATTAAAAAGAAGATTATCTTATAAATAGTATGATTAGTTTTTGAATAAGCTATATAGAATGTTTGTTGTTTTACAAACCAAGAATATTTTAGATTTTACAAAATTAAAAGCAGAGTAAAGGTTATGTAAAATAATCTAAGTACCTATATTTTCTCACATTATCCAGATACATCTCCATAAAATTTTACATTTTATGTTGTTTAGTAAATATATTGGCATGTTAAAAGCATACAGTTACTAAAAATAAAATCAGGGAAAAATAATCTAAATATTTTTTCTCTCATCATCCAAAATTACATTTCCATGCTTAATATTGTTTAGTAGACGCATATTAACTTGCTGAAAATATACAGTTACTAAAAAGATACTTGATGGACGAATATGAACGTATCTCGCCCACTTCCAAATGTATTTAATGTTCAACATTGTGTACATTATGTACATCCGGTCTTCGCAAAATAATAAAGTACAATTTAAAGCTTAACACAAAAAACACTCACGACTTAGGCTTTATCTACCTCAAAATAACGCAGTACCAAATTTCTTTGGATTGAAGTCTTTTTTATTTTTGTTAAATATCAACTTATTTATATACTAGACGTGTTAAACAAATTTCCACAAAGCCAATATAAATAGCATTTACTTTTAAAGAGCAATGGAGGAATAGTTAAAACAGCACTCAGATTTTATTTGACACCAAATAGTTTTAATGTATTGTAGTAATCTAAGGTTCTCTATTTTATGGAATAAGTAATTATATTGTTTATATAATTTTTTTTTGAATCTTCGCTGAGGTCATATTTGTAAAGTTACTTTATTTTATTATTTGAACAATTATTATTATTTCATAAATTGTAGTTTTATATTTTGACATTTTCAGAGATAAATACGCATACATTTTGTCAGTTTCATAAACTTATTAATGTTTAATACATTTTTATATGATAAAGCCCTCAGAATTATATCTTAATCATAAGAGAATTTGTAACTCTTATCTTGATAGTGAAAAACTGGGAGTGAAAATTATTAAGTCTACTCCAAATCTTTTACATCTACAGAAAATTTGAATCTACAAGAAAAATTTAAATTTATATTTTTTATCGATATACGTATTTCATTTACTTTAAGCAATAATACAGACGTTGTGTTTCAGTAAAAATATGTTATCTGTGTTTAATCACTTCTTAAAACAATTAATCACAATTATTTGAGAATTTAATTAAAAAAACTGACATGTCCATGTTAATTCCAATATTTCAATAAAATGGCGAATGCGCCGGTAATTTTTAATACATGCCGTTTTCAGCTGAACGATATATGTTATCCGTAGTATTTTTGCCTCCTGATCACCAATCCGGTGTCAGAATTGAGCTATCACATCACATCAATTTTCTAACTTCAAAAAACAGATCAAAAATAGCAAAAATTCACGAGAAAGTGCTAGGAAAAATGCAAAAAATATTTTTTCTATATTCAAATGTTCATTTATATGGTTAAGACCCCGCCGAACGTGAATCCACGGTCAGAATTGATGGTTCTTTTTTTAACCTTAAAAAAAAGGGGTTAATTAATGTCAGATATCACGAATTTTCAAAAAATAACAGATTCGCGCCAAATTTGCTATACGGGGGTTTTCGGGATCGTTGATCACGGATCCGAGGTCAATTTTTCAAAATTCAAGATGGCGGATCCAAGATGGCCGACCAAATTTTCAAAAATAAAACATTCGCGTCAAATTTGGTATACGGGGATTTTCCGGGTCTCTGATCACGAATTCGTGGACAGAATTGCGAAATCATTTTGTAATATTTTTGTTTACTTTATAACCTGAGTACCCAATCATGTTTTAACCTTCTTAAAGTAAGGTACATAGGTAATTGATTAAATTTTTACCCCGAAATCTCCCGTAACCAAATTTGGCGCAGATGTGTTATTTTTTGAAAATTTGGTCTGCTATCTTGAATCCGCCATCTTGAATTTTGCAAAATTGACCTCGCATCCGTGATCAGCGACCCCGAAAACCCCCGGATACCAAATTTGGCGCGAATCTGTTATTTTTTGAAAATTCGTGATATCTGACCTTAATTAACCCTTTCTTTTGAGATTAGAAAAAGAAGAAAAATAGAAAAAAATCAAAAATCCAGTACATACGATTGTTCAAAAGTCTAGTAAAACATCGAAAGCCCTTAAAAAAATATAAAAAAATTCTGTTTTTTTCAGTATCGATCTTTGTTCGTCTTGTGATAAATTTTCTTGGTATGATATTACTCTGTGTGTGACTTACGATACTAATTAATGAATAATTGTAGAAGCAGAGTAATAAATATCTTATGAATTATGTTACAAAACAGTAAAATTACACTAATTAAAAAACACTTGTTTGCTACCATAATAATTTCTCATGTACATAAGACAGATGAAAACGTTGTCAAAGAACGTGTGTGCGGGACACATCTTATGGAAATTGGTCTTTCGGTGAAAATTTCTGAAAAATTGATATGTTGTCCCTTGTAAATATATCAGAATCTGTTTGTCCTTAAAGAACAATATATTGAAAAATGTATTCATAAAAAATTAAAAGTCCATCAAAATATAATTCTAAAGTGCAATAAAAATAATTGAAAGTTCTGTGAATAAAATAATTGTAAAAGTCCACTAAAACAAATAATTCTAGTGAAAAAAATAATCAGGACATCTGATTATACAAGAAGAAATCAGTTTTTAAGATTTTTTATGGTTCATCGGCAATATTTGTGGTTGTTTTCCTTTACAGGAAAGGTAAAATAAGTTGCTAAATTGTATAGACTTAACAATTTTAATTCACACACTTCACCTTTTGAAAAATAATAATTCAAAAATACGTTGATTAAATTCCAGTCCAGTAATAAAAAATTAGAAAGTTAGCCAAACATTTTAGTTCCACCCTGTACAACGCTACAACGCAGCCTATTGAAACATCTCAACTCAACGCAAGGATAATGGGCGGAGAAATAGGTTGTCTTCTACTTCCGGCAACTCACACTTTTATGCGTGCCTGTTCACGCATCGTCTAGAATGAAGATAAAAAAAAAATGTTTTCCGGACATCGCCGAGAGCTACCGCGTTATCGGGCGCTCCTCCACCAACGGCAGCTGCGCCATCAGATGCCGCTGGCCTCCGATTGATGAAGAACGGGCTTCGCTCCGGTACGCATCCAGCGGCCGACGGATGTAATAATAGTGCAGATATGACAAATAGCTGAAAAGCGCCACAAACTTGGGATCATTTATAATACACACAGCTGCAGAGCGGAGGTTGAGCTCGTGACCGATGGCTTAGCTGCTGTAGCCTAAGACGCCGGTCTCTAGTGGAGTTGGGATGTTCGTGCCGGTGGCGTAATGTCGTTGCCTTGAGGGTGGTCGTAGTAAATACAAGATAGTTTATAAATAACTATTGAATGCAGAGATATTGAACCCTCACTTTGAGTGCGTTTGTCTCAAAAACTGGTCAGCGAAAAATAAAAAAAGAGAGTGAATCTTGACCTACAGTATTATTCGGTCAATAACCTAGTTTTTATTGCATTTTTAATGCGTAGTGAACGACAAGGAGTAAAGAAATCTTTTTTCCTAGACACATGAATAAATAAAATATATTTTACATTTAAAATACAAAGTATTATTTACTTGTTAATAAAAACAAATGTTCAAGGATAATAATTGTTTCAAAATGTTCCACTATGTTTTATAACTGGACATGAGTTTTTAGTATTATCTTCAATTAATTATTCAGTTTGTAGTACGTATATCTAACAGCTTATTGCTTTCTCAGGCCTTCCGAATACATGTTGGACAATATTTGCAAAGATATGTGGCCATGTTTATTCAGTTTATTGTTGACGATAAGGTAAACATCTTTCATAGCTGAAACTTGGAAGCAAACGTTCAATAAAATTACCTTATGTTAAAAAAGTATACGTATAACTTAAAAACTTTTCCCCCAATTCATTTTCTTAACCATTAACATGACGTATGATCCATTTTATAGTAATTTTATTAGGTACCTATCTAAATCGGATGGAATTATGCTTACCGACAATTCAGCTTCAGGCAAAAACAACCTTTCTGTTAAGTGGTACAATTCTGAATATTGTTAAGCCTGACACGAAACTCTACCCATTTAAATTTATCATCATCCTCAACGTTTTTGAAGCAGAGAATAACATCACACAACATAATCGAATGTAAAATTAGGTTACAAAGTATCACGCGTGAGAACTTTTCTGTTTTAAAGCATATACTGGGTGTAAGAGGTTTGATTGCCATTACTTCAACATAAGATAGACTAATCATAAATGACCAAAAAAGTTGTATATTAGAAGGGCGTAAGATTAACAGTTTTCAAAATACAGCGAGTATTAATATTAGGGAGTCTCATCACAACGTGACAACAGCGCTTAACCTAATGTTACACAGCTGATGTACAAGACGTGTGTACGTGGCAGACTTGTCCTACGGAATAACAAAAATGTAAACAACTATTGAAACATTTAATACATTTCAAGACATTTTTTTCCAGTTTTTAAATAAATAAAATATGTATCGATTTTGTAGTGTTGTGCTTAAAAATATTTTTTTTAGGATTTATTTTTAAGTTATTTGAATTAACTTAATTTCTTTATAATTGAGATTAAAACTCCGAAATCATCTTGTAAACCAGGGTCGATAATTTTTGAACCAAAAAAAAATATAGTAGGATGAAACCCATTGGAAAAGAAAGAGAATATAACAGAAATTAAAGGAAAAATAATTTACGGGCAATCTGAGGTCGGGAAAGGGTAGGGGGTGAGTTTTTAAGGGTAAAAAACGGTTTCCCTTGATTTCCAGAAAAACTACAAGTCTTATGGAAAAAAGTTAAATGACAAAGTTGTAGGTAATAAAAAGATCTACAACTTTTGTAGTTACACTTTTTTCACATAACCTCAAAATTTATGTGAAAAATTCAATTAACCAAGTTTTTGGTTTTTTATTTTTTTTACAATAAAAAAAATTCACGAAATTTGGTGAAAACTTACCTATTTATGTCCCAAACACGCTGTAATTTTTTTTATTTGAAATATTAATTTTTTTCACCTTATTTTTACTTAATATCGAAAAAGCACCCTAATTTTCAATCGAAAATTCTCACGTCGAAATATCTGTTTTTTTAAAAACGTCGGTTGCCTTTTTCTTCGTTGAAATCTCTACTTTCTGATGGTGTAAAAAAAATATACATTACTATGGTAAGTTTTCTCAGGAAATGCAAAGAAACGAAAGAAGATTCTACAACTTTCTCAAAATATTGTAGATGTCTTATTAAATATTAACTTTATTAACTTATTTGGTTGTTAATTATAATAGTATATTTCGACTTGTAATTTTTTTGTTTATCAATGTAACATGGAATCTTACGTTTTTCGAGTAATTAAAGTGTAAATTTTAATAAATAGCTCAAAATTGTACATAATGATTAGAAAAAAATTTTCGGATTCTAGTTCGTTTCTTTGCATTTCCTGAGAAAACTTACCATAGTAATGTATATATTTTTTTACACCATCAGAAAGTAGAGATTTCAACGAAGAAAAAGCCCACCGACGTTTTTAAAAAAGCAGATATTTTGACGTGAGAATTTTCGATTGAAAATTAGGGTGCTTTTTCGATATTAAGTAAAAATAAGGTGAAAAAATAAATATTTCAAATCAAAAAAATTACAGCGTGTTTGGGACATAAATAGGTAAGTTTTCACCAAATTTCGTGAAAAAAAAAATTTGTTTGTAAAAGATAAAAATAAAAAACCAAAAACTTGGTTATTTGAATTTTTCACATAAATTTTGAGGTTATGTGAAAAAAGTGTAAATACAAAAGTTGTAGATCTTTTTATTACCTACAACTTTGCCATTTAACTTTTTTCCATAAGACTTGTAGTTTTTCCGGAAATCAAGATAAACCGTTTTTTACCCTTAAAAACTCACCCCCTTCCCCTTCCCGACTTCAGATCGCCCGTAAATTATTTTTCTTTTCATTTCTGTTATATTCTCTTCCTTTTCCAATGGGTTTCATCCTACTATATTTTTTTTCATTTTTTACCATTTTTGAAGGCTTAAGCACTGGTCTATTGAAGTAGTTAAAACACTTGAAAGAAAATAAAAATTTGTTGCTTTGATATTTGCTTAAAATGTGTTACCAATTATACTTCATATAATATGTTTCAATAGATGGTAAGCGATCAATAAATATCCAGAAATCTGCACAAAATCACAAACACCACAGTCATTTGTATTGTGCATATTGAGAGTTGGATTTCCATCATTGTTCAAATCCCACACCAGAAAATCATTGTGCAACAGCAGAAAGCATTGTAATCCTTACAATAGGAAGGTACTGATTTATCGTCCTCGATATCTACTTTCAATTTTTAAAGTAAAAAGTAGTTCGCTGATAGCACGTACCCAACGTCAAAGTAAAATATATCTTACTTCCTGATTCCTTCTTTCGTACTGAAACGTTATACTTTCAGCTTAATGTCAACAATTTGTTTTATCTCTTACGGCAATTTATACTCGCATTTAGTCACATGAAATTAAACTGGAGCAAGAAAGGTATAAAATGAAACTGTTTCTAAGTACGTCTAATATTTGTAGACAGTATTTAAATTATACAAAGTGTTTATAAAGTTGGAAAATACTTTTTATAAATAACCGTGTTCCATTAACTCCATGGGGCAAAAAAATCGGTAGTTTGTTATTTTGTCAGTAGGAAAATGAATGTTTTCAGTAAATTGCAAACCAAAATTTATATAGTCTATAAATTAAAAGACAATGCATATATGGGAGTTTAATATAGATAGATCGGTGATAAAATTCGTATTTAAAGTATACTATAGAGTGTTATACTAAAAGGGTTCCATTAAATAAAATGTCTACAATTTAAACAATACGTAGGGAATATAACCATCATAGCGTTCCTTGCGGTGCCATTTTTTTATCAAATCTTCAGTACCAATTCACCTTTTCATCATAACATCAGCAAGCTTATAATTCCCGGTGGAATCCGGTAATTTTGATGTGGACTTAATGCTAAGTAAATTGCTTATGCATTATCCAGCACCTCCAGCGTTCCTGTTTTTGTGTAAGAATTTCCGCTTCTATATGAAACTAAAATTTGTTGAAATCCTCAAAAAAAATTACTTCCTCCGAACGTTTAAGGAAAGTAAATTCAATTAGTAAAAGTAATAAGCATACCTCCTGCGGTTAATTGTATATTGGACCATTGTTATGTAAATGAATTCATTAGGGCCGGAACAATTTGCTTTAGCCCGAGCAAACATATCTTTATGTGTGCGAGCGTGCCTGGCAAATGTCCCAAATAGGTATATTAAATAAATTTACATTTCTCTAAATTCTAATATTTGTTTGTAACTCGACGCCGCGCGATGAATTCAACGTCAATGAATTCATCGACGCTATTAATTAAAATGGAATATTACTATTTAAGACTTGGCCCCTCCTTTTCTCCGTTATTGTTAAATATACGTAAACAATTAATAATATATTTTTTTAAATATTGTCTCATATGCCGCAAAGGCAATTGAATTTATTTCCGATATATAGACCTACCTAACTTATACATTCTTTAAATAAAACACACTTAAATCTTTAAACAAATAGAAAAAGAGTCAGAAATGTATAGGTGGGAATCATGGGAATGCGATTTTTAGGTTATTACTTTTTTGAAAAAAGCCTTACTACTGCTGGATATTTAGATTTTTTGCATTTTGAATTGGTGCCGGCTGTAGCAGTTCTTTTTCCCAACGCTGCAAACGCCCATGAAAATATTTGGTTTCAACACTTTGGCTTAGAGGTTGGGCAATATTTTGATGATACATTTCCTGAAATATGGATAAGGCGGAGAGGATCTCTTGAGTGGCCCCCACATTCCCCCGACTTGACTCCTCTGGATCTTTTTCCATAGGGTTATTTAAAATCTAGGGTATACTTCAATCGACCAAACAATTTAGCAGACTTACAACTGGGAATTCGTGCTGAAAAGGAAAGAATCAGCCCAGAAANTTGCGAGAATTGGCCCCTCCTTTTCTCCGTTATTGTTAGATATACGTAAAAAATTAAGAATATATTTTTTTAAATATTGTCTCGTATGCCGCAAAGACAATTGAATTTATTTCCGATATATAGACCTAACTTACATATTTGTAAATAATATATACATAAATCTTTAAACAAATTAAAAAAGAGTCAGAAAAACAGAAATGTATTGGTGGGAATCATAGAAAGGCGATTTTTAGGTCTTTACTTTTTTAAATAAAACCTCACTTCTGCTAGATTTAGATTTCTACGTTTTGAGTTGGTGCCGGTTGTAGCAGTTCTTTTTCCCAACGCTGCAGACGGCGATATATCCCATGAAAATATTTGGTTTCAACAAGATGGAACTCCACCTCACTTTGGCTTAGAGCTTCAGCAATATCTTGATGATACATTTCCTGAAAGATGGATGAGGCGGAGAGGATCTCTTGAGTGGCCTCCACGTTCCCCCGACTTGACTCCTCCGGACTTTTTTCCATGAGGTTATTTAAAATCTAGGGTATACTTCTATCGACCAAACAATTTAGCAGACTTACAACTGAGAATTCGTGCTGAAAAGGAAATAATCAGCTCAGAAATTATTAAGCGTATTGTGCAAAATGTTTACACTCGCGTGGGCCAGTGACAATTTAAAAATTTACGTTAAATTTCGTTAATTATTTGCATTTGTTTCGTTCCCAAATACAATTTGTTATGAAAACTGACATTAAATAATCATTTTTTGAAATAAATGTCGTTTTCTCGCAATATCTCGCTTTTTATTTGAGATAAACCCATTCGTAAGAGAAAGCTTTATCCGAATTCGCTTTCACTGGAAATTGAACGATGATAGAAATAATTAAATCGATCGCTAAAGGTTAACTAAGGATATTTAATTCCGTCAGATATTAAGAATCAGTACCCAATCCATCAGCAACAGTATTTTCATCAAATGAGTAGTATCTCGCTTAAATTCAACTTATCTACCCCTCCAGTCTCCCATTTTTCTTCCACCGTGATGAATTGTTTTTGGATAATAAATGAAATGATAAAATGGAAGTCGACCCGTTCAATGGCCAGACCAGTTTTTCATAGCCGACGTTTTTTTTAAATGTATATCCGCTTTCTGAGAATCGGAAACAGACATTAAAATATCCGAGTGACGTTAAAATAAGACTATTTACAGAATTCGTGCAAAATGATGGGGATATACGGGATATTTAAAGACAGTGTATCTAAATAAAATAAGAGACAAATTTTCAATGAACGTTTATTTTTCAGCAGCTAATAATAAAATGCATGTTTAACGTAATTTTTTAAATCTACGTTAAATCTTTCCTAAAATACAATGTTGTTGAAATAACATTTATATAAGTTTAAAAAAATATAACTTAGCCAGGGGTGGGGATATTCCGTCATTACTTTTTTCGATTTTTCAAAAATTGTGCTTAAAAATTGAATAAGTTTACACAAAGGTAAACAAAAGAAAAAAAATTAATTCTAAATCTCTATAGTATACAGAGTATCTCTACATAAGTCCCAAACTGAACCAGGAGACATTAAATGTAATTTCAAACAAAACGGTTTTCTATGGGCATGCGTTCGAAAATGTTTAATATAAATGACACAAGGTGATAAAGATGCAAATTTTTTAAATCTTTATTAAATAGAATAAAAAATAAAAATATTTTTCTTATTTTCAACTCCATCCGTGAACCCACTATACAGGGTGATTTAGAATTTATTCAAAAACAAATTTTGGATGTACAGGGAACTCTTACAAATACAATTTTGTAAAGAAAAAAACAAAAAAGGCAGTTCGAAAATACACTTCTGCACGGCACTGGAAACTGGTCCACTTAAAACCTGACTTCTCACAATGCAACCGGCATGGCGGCAAAGTGTGATAAAAACGGACAAAAACTTTAGCAAGGAAAGAAATTAATAGAATTTTATAGCACCTATTTTATATCAGCAAATTCAAATGCTTTTGCCTATATTGTTATTATTAATAATTAATAAAATTAATTTGTGGTTTTAAATAATAAAATAATTCGACATACCTGATGTTACAACAACTGTTTAAAATTTTATCCACCGACGTGTAAACACATTTGGGTTCGTCTTACTCAGTTTCTACGAACTAACACAAATGTGGTTTTGCTTCACCATAATCCAAATGCTTCACCATAGTACAAGTGTTGTCTTGCTTCACTATAAATTAAAACGATATCCATCAACATCGAGTTGCTATACACGCAAGCCATTTTTGACATTAACTACTAAAAAACTATTGTAAACAGTATCGCAACAACTATTGTAAAATCGGATTTCAGTATTCGGAGTCGCTGAGGTCACGTGGCTGTTCACGCGTATTACAAATGATGCTAGAGACTACAGTTGTCCAGCTATGTAATGGTTGAATGAACTTCAATAATTTTTTTCTCGGAAACAGACAGTACAGACTACAAAGAATTAATTTCCATTGTGATAATATTAGACATACCTACCTCAGAAATGCTTTTACCAGGACAACATCCAGTATAGTTCTTAAAATAACTGATTTATTAAACCTTACATTCTGTCATTATTTTGAATAACGTACAGAAACGTTAACGGTATGTACATATTTGGATACAGGAATATAAAAGTACATTGGTAAATATCAGTTATTTGGAAGTATTTCGGAGAAGTTCCTTCATATGCTTTCATACGTCATTTCACTAAATCATAAACGATTTCCAGAGATCTGGTAAGGCACAATGTATTCTCAAAGTTCAAATAACGAGGAAAGACATTACGTAAAGAAAAAGTTAATTCGATATCCCAACGGTGACAATGCCGTCTTATTTTTAAGATTCTCCGTAGTCACCTCGTGAATATAAATCCCGATAAACCCCGTCCGGGATGTTTCTGTTACCATATATTCGAATGCTTGTTCCACTGCCGCAGATACTACAATTTTCCGCACAGAGATATATATTTTATTTGCCTTTGTCTCCTAACTTTTCCACATTGCCGAGGCAGATGTTCTTCCGAACACCTCTCGAATAACAAGTAGGCTTTGACATCTGTCTTTACGTTTCTAGGTGGGGTGGGTTAAGGCAGACACCAAGGCGATCCAGGCCATCCACGACCACGTCATCACGCACAATCCCAGGGTGTCAGTGTCCCACAACGACCACACCACTTGGAATCTGCATATCAGGAACGTACAGGAGGAGGACAGAGGCCAATATATGTGCCAGATTAACACGGACCCCATGAAAAGTCAGGTGGGTATTAGAGGTCTCGCTGTTCGCATATGTGGCTCAGATGGCGATGTTATCGGTGTAATTTTATTCGGTTTTTATAGGGTTGTGGGAGCGCATTTGCAACCTTTCGATTCCCCTCCGGGTGTGTGTATAAACGTTAGGATATGTTCTAAAAACTAATGCCGAAAATTTATTTTTTCGGGAAAACATTCCGGGACAAATAATATACTTTAGAATTAATTGTTTTAGCATTTGTCGGCGTACGGACATTATCAGATTTTAATAATGTGTATGAAATATGCTTTAATTTTCCAGCACCATATTCGCGTTTATAAAAATATACAGGGTGTATTTAAATGAAGGGGCACAAATGATACCAGATTCCTTAGATTCCGAAAATAAGTCGATTTAATCTGACGTACCTATATCCCAAGTCGCATAATAAAAAAGATGCAGGGTGTCAAAGTGAAAAACAAAAAATGGTTTTTCCTTAATATTTCTACAATTTTAGTCAAAAATGTTTCAAATTTTCAACAGAGAGGTTTTTTATTGATGGAAAAATTAATATAATAATGACTTTTGAGTGTCGAGTACGAGGCGCCCTCTGCAGGCAACGTTATGCATTGAATATGTAGTAACTTTTTTGCCAACCCCCGTATACAGCTTTTAGTAACAAAATATGAGATATTGAACAAAAACGGTATCCTTATTGAAAATGGCTAAAGCCAGCTGTTGAGGTCATTTTTAATTTCATAAATCATTGTTACTGATTTATACATCCACGAATACAAAGGTACAAACATACACTTTTGTTATAAATTCAGAATGCATTACCTCACAGTACTTATTAGTTGTGTATCTCTATTTTAAAATTTTACCAAAACTAAGACAACATTATTTTTCCACTTTTAAATTTACTTTACTCTTTTTGCGTATTATTTTATCATGTGAATACACTTGTTGCATAATTTCTATTTAATTGTTTTTTCGGTGTCTTTATTAAAAAACACATTTTTTGTGCATGTGAAATTATTTAAACCTCTATTAACGAAATCTCATATGAAATAACAGTTCAGATGCAAAATATTGCAAAATATAAGTATTTTATTGTTAGTTTAATAATAATTATTAGAAAAGAGAACAAAACAACTAAAACCAAGAGTCACTTAACAACAGTCAATAGATAATAATTTAAGAGAAACAACTGGCTGACAATAAAAAAAAAGAAGATTCTACGATTAAAATTACAACGAACTCTTGAAAAAATATGTATGTCATTCTTTACTTCCTCAGCTGCTGCAAAAATTCTTTGACGAAGCTTTTCCACACTATCAACAGGGTTGGAATAAACAACATTTTTTAAGTGACCCCATAAAAAATAGTCCATGGGTGTGAGATCCGGTGACCGCGCAGGCCATTTGACTGGTGTATCGTTCCCTTGACCTATCCATCTCCCAGGAAAATTTAAATTTAACTATTGTCTAACAGCTAATGTACTATGAGCAGGAGGTTCGTCATGTGCGTACCACATGTTTTCACGGATAGCTAGCGTCACGTCTTCAAGCAATATTGGGAGGTGCTCATTTAAAAATCTCAAATATTCGGCTCCGTCGAGACGCCGAGGAAGAATAAACGGACCAGTCAGATAATCTCCTACGATTCCTGCCCATACATTTAAACTAAATTTATGTTGAAAATTGGATGTACAAATTTGGTGAGGATTTTCGTCAGACATGAGTGATTATTGTGATGGTTCACTAAACCAAGTCTTTGACATGACGCTGCATCACCAAACAAAATACTGGATAAAATGTTTTTGTTTTCCTTTGAAATGTTGATATTCCATTGACAAAGATCTATTCTGTAGTCGAGTTATAATAATTTTTCTAAACTTTATTTAAACTCTTGTCTAAGCCACCAAACTTTCGAATCCTACTGAGACCCCCGAAGTGTGATTGAACATCAACTCCATTATCTGGCAGTTCCGTAACCAGAGCGGAAGTCTCTGGCCAGTGTGAGTGATTCAACTTAACTTTTATGTCCATGAAAACGGGGGTATTTTCTACATATACATCATCTTTTCTGCAATATTCCTCTTTACTTCTATACTCTTTAAGATGCCGACTCTTGTGGGAAACTCAAGAACCGTAAGACTTAAAAATCCTAACTTGTTGGCGGGCATCGTTTATCACAATCTCTCAGCCCCCAAATTAGGAGATACATTTATTTCCGAGAACTAGGCATCATAATTCGTCAGACGGCTGACACAGTTCCGGTTGCGGATTACTCGATATTACGAACGAATGAATAACCGGGCTCCAGTCAATCATCAAGGGAGTCGGCTTTTTGTATTCGTCTATCACACTCCATAACGCTGAGAGCAATAATAGTCGGCCGCGAAGTAACTAATGCTGACAGAGAAAAATTGATGAAGTAACAATTGCCCTTTGAAGGGTGACTGCTAAAGCACCCTGAACAATCGTGTTAGTTTTTGTAATCGAAACGTACGCTCTTTTTGTAGCTACAGGGTATCCGTTTGTAGTTTCCTGAAATATAGTGCATATTTTTATTGAGCGCGGTGCATAACTTAATTGAAGATTGCTGAGGCCACAATAGAAGGATTAAACAAAACAGGCTTTAGTGAAAAGGGTCAGAGCTTAACAATTATTTCGATTATTTGCAAAATTCCGAGCTCTAATCGACCAGTTAAGCAGAACGATGATACAAAGCTTACTAACCGTCCTAAAATTGCAGATCTAGTAGAAGAAGTAGAAGTAATGCTAAAGTAATAATTGTAATAACTGGTTTCTTTCTAATCAACTATTTACTAATTTAAATTTTACTAAGACAGAAATCTGCAGCATAACTAGCGCCCTCTATGCCAGACCAGCGAATTTGGCATTCTTAAAAACCCCGGAATACCAAATTTCATAAACATTTTCGTAAAAATTCTATTTAAAAAATTTTATTTTGTCGCTCTGTATCTCGAAAACAAGAGGAGATAGACATATAGTTCATAAGACAAAAAAATTCTTAATTTTTGTCGTACTATCACCCCCTGTATTTATGGGAGGTCTTTCTGAAACACCCTGTATATGTACTTGTATTCTGTATTTTTTATATTGACTAAATTTTCAATCACGTTTTTAAAATCAAAAGATATTCAACAATGCAACGTTTTCTTCATGTGAAAATTGTATTTTTAATTCTTTAAACCTAACGCGATCAATAAAAATTTAACGGAATTATCAAAAATTCGTTCAAAGCAATAGTTTGTTTTTTAGATCTAATAACTTTCTTCATTTAACTCTTACCTAACATATGGATTCTATAGCTTAGATGCTTAGAAACTTTCTTATACTTGTATATCAATGTCACATTTTGGAACATACATATCTTTTCGATGTGTACTCGTACAGGTCTACTATTACCATTTAGACCATTTCCAAAATAAAAATATGATCAAATTATAGTTTCAAACGTCGTTTTTTTTTAATATGTGGGTACTTTTTTAGATGAATTAATTTTTTTGTTAATTTAAACATATTTACTCAAGTTTCGACACATAAAGGAAACCTTCAGACATGTAAACAATTCAGTATAGTTTATCAGTTGCACTGCAATGTGTCGTCGTGTTTCAGTAAATGCAAACTTCTCGAAACTTGTCTTAGACTGCAATTTCTGTTATAATCTGGCGCTTCTCAACACTGTAAACTTGATATCATATAGAGTCTTAAACTGCTACAATATTAATCCAATTTAGCCGGTTAATCTAGTTTGTGATACTAAAATTATCTTGGATTCTAGTGGATTAGTAGTCTTAAAGGACAGATTGTGAGTGAATACGAATCTTTAGAAAATGGGACACATGACTTAGGAATATATTTTTTTTGCTTAGAACGCAATGGCATACTAACGGTTTCTGACTTAGCTTTTGAAAAGCTCAAAATTATTTTAGGTTCATAGCGCTTAATAATGGAAATGTAAGTTAATAAAATATAGAAAATGAGAGAGAAAATATGCATTTCTTTAAAAATACCACTATTAATACAAACAGAGACCGATTTCCCAAAATACTCATTGACGTTGAATATCAGGAGTATCTCAGCCACTGATTGATATATTTTTTATTGTCCAATTTAACGGATCTTTGCTTCTAATTAGATAAAACAATTGCGTTAGTATAAGTAAACAGTTTACAGTCCCCAGAGATATTTTATATGATGCGATATATCTCTAATTTCAGTATCTCGAAAACGAAGAATTTATTTATCTTGTTTTGACTATCTGATATCAAATTTAATATACAGTACGCGCCTAAAGTATGGAATAAATTCAGTAAAAACGAAACAAATTTTTTTTGGGAAACATCCTCGATCAGGTCGATTTTTAATTTAAAAAATACATATTTTAGCATAAAAGGCGATTTTCAACCGTCATTTGTTTTCGAGTAATGACGTCATCGACATTTTTTTTAAATAGCAACCCCCTATTTTTTTTTTTGATTCTAAAGGATGGTTTCATTGTCGATCCGACAGTATTAAAATGTTGCCATCTTACATAGGAAAGTTTTCGAGTAAATGACGATTGAATGTTAGAAAACGTAAATTTTATTCATTAAAAAAATAACAATTCCTATGTCAAGCAAATACAATTCATTAAGTTTTCTACCTAAATTAAGTGTTCGAATTGCCACCCACCGACTTCTTGACAATACGCAAGTCTGTGTAGAAATTCTTCTTGCACATTATGAATTATTTCTGGGGTAACTCTGTGTATTTCATCTATAATACAATTTTGGAGTTCTTCTAAATTATGTGGTCTATTAACGTACACTTTGGACTTTAAGTAGCCCCATAAGAAATAGTCCAGGGGTGTAAGATCTGGGGATCTCGCGGGCCATTCTATCGGTCCTCGTCTGCCGATCCACCTCCTAGGAAAACAATTGTCCAGAAAATCTCGAACAGGGCGCGCATAGTGCGGAGGTGCACCGTCTTGCTGAAACCATATGGTGTCATCAGGAATATCAGGGTCATTATCGTTAGGAAAAATTACTGCAAGCGCTGGAACAAGGTCATTTTGTAAAAACTCTAAATATCTTTCTCCTGTAAGGGTTCCTTCAAAGAAGAAAGGCCCTACTATTCTGTTGTCAACTATTCCAGCCCACACATTTAATTTCTGTGGGTGTTGGGTATGTGTCTCTGCCATCCAATGAGGATTTTCCCGACTCCAATACCTGCAAGTTTGGCGGTTCTCTGTACCATTGAGACAAAACGTGGCCTCGTCTGAAAAAAGTATTTGTCGGTGTAAATCTCTATTTACCTACATAAATCCGTCATAATTTCACAAAAGTGTAAGCGGCGGCGGTCGGAATCGTCTTCATTAAGTTCCTGCACAAGTTGAATTTTGTGGTCTGACTAATTTCATTGTTTAATGGAACCAATCGTGAAGTAGTATGAGGATTATCTACCATACTTATCAAAATGTTCTGTCTGTGATCTTCACTAACGTTTGGACGTCCAAGTTTTGGAATATCTACAACATTGCCAGTTTCTCTAAATTTAGATTCTATTAAATAAATCGCAAACTTCCTGCTGCGTTCTAGTCTTATCCCCGCATCCCCGCATCATGTGCCATAATAATTTAAATTCAACAATAATTTTTATATCGCTTATAATACTTAGAAAGTCGGTATGACAGTGACACTTTGTAAAGATTTACACCTACGTGATCCATAAAAAACTTCAGGCATTTCGAAAAACTAAATTTGATAACGTTTTTGCTTTATTTTAATTGATTTGGGTTTTCTAACATTCATCCGTCATTTACTCGAAACTTTCCTATGTAAGATGGCAACATTTTAATACTGTCGGATCGACAATGAAACGATCTTTCAGAATCAAGAAAAAAATTAGGGGGTTACTATTTAAATCATTACTCGAAAACAAATTACGGTTTAAAATCGCCTTTTTCTGTTCGAGGATTTTTCCCAAAAAAAAATTGTTTCGTTTTTACTGAATTTATTCCATACTTTAGGCGCGTACTGTATTTTTTGGCAGATTAAGCATTGATATAACGCAATTCTGGCATTTTTGTATTTTTTATGCCTCAAAATGGTAATATAAGGAATAAATAGAAACACCCTTGTGTAAAATGGTCGTCAATGCATTTCAATCCATGCACTGATATCAGAATTACAGTCATTCAAAATAACCAACAAAACCAAGCGTAGCAAAACTTCAGAATTATATGTACATATGTCTATATGAGTGGTAATATGTATTTCAAACAGAGCTGCAACATAAATTCTAAATGAACGGAACATTTGTGAGTCCCGCAGATGTCTGTTCTCACACGATGATATACAAAACGGAGTTTTTGTCAGCGCGATGTTTTATTAAAGGAAAACCCAGGAAGCAGGTATTCGACAAATTACAAATAATTTTCCGCAGCGTATTTCTATTTTAAACATTTTATGTGAGAATCTCGGGCAATTTATCAAGTGTAAAAATATTGTCGAGTATTAGTAATGATACCCAGCTGTATATAAAGTATTATTGTAGAGAAAAAAAAATACATTTAAAATGTCTGTCACAAGAGATGAAATATAGACATTCAAAAAATTATAATTGACAAATGGCTATAAAGTAATGCCACTAAATCTCGCTGATCTGTGCTAGATGCGAGATCCGCGATTTGCCGCAGTTTCCGCACAACGACGTGCAATTCGCCCAACTGCAATTGTCCATGTAATTAACCGGCGCAGTCATGCAAAATAAACTCAGTAAAACGTGCGACAAAGACGGTCCCTTCGGTACATTCCATCCCGGCAAATAATAGATGTTCCAGTCGAGCTAATTTATAGACGCCAGTCGATTACCGAAGTTTGGTGGTCACCGCTGCTGTTTGGCTGCTCGGGGGGCGTCAAGTTCGGGAGCTGCCCTTTCATTACGCGGGCGGCACGCCGGAATTACCGTCCGGGCCCTTTTTAATTACGCCCTATAAAATATGAAATAGGCCCGTAATCGACAGAGAACTTACGACTATTTGTGGCGATTACCGTGAACTTTCCCGTTCTGAAATGAAGATAATGTCGTAGTGCAAGTTTCGAACGGACTTCGAAAATTCACTCCAGTTTCGAATCCAACCTACAAAGCCATCTACGCAAAACAAAAGGTGCGAAATGGGAAGTTCCAAAAAATCTCTCTACGAAGCTCCCAGTTACCTTCAAACACCAAAACTGCAGGAGATAACACCGATGCGACGGAAGCCGACTTTGTTGGCAAAGCTACCACCAACGCAGCCCGAGAGGAGGAAAACTACCTCAGTTATGACTTTTGGGAAATAAAAAATATCCCGATTTCATCGACATTCACAGGTATCAACCACCATATCTACCTACAAGTCAATAACTCATCCGAAGCGAACGTACTCCCAAGCAAGATCTAGAGAGGTCAAACGTCTTAATCTATGACGAGCACCGCTATTAAAAATGTCCAATTAAATGGGCCTTTAAATCGCAACCATCATGAGCAGACGCTCTTCTTACACTCGCAGTAGGGTTACGTTTAAAAAATCTTAAAATTACTTCGTCTAAATCATATATTTTGGAGTTAGGGATCCTGATTCCATAGCTCTTGCAAGATTTTTCCGTAACAATCTTGCAGGGGTTGCTTCTATCAGGAAAACGTTGCCGATACTCTCTTTAAGCCGCCAGACTATTTCCGTTACAGAAACCATAAATAAAATGCATATCGGCATATTCACGGTTAGTAAAAGTAAAAATCGAATGAAATGCAAAGTTGAGCACAAAGATCACAATTAAGAAAATAAAGAAACGCGAAAGTGACAATCATTAATATCATTACAATTAAACTGTTACTATGAAAGATGCCTGGTATGTAAAAATGTTTTAAAAAATGTTACTGTTCTGAGCCATACATTATTTAAAAAATAATTATTTCTGATTAAACTACGCAAAATTTGAAAAAAAAATTAGTTATATTTTTTCTTCAGAAGAGTCTAATTCATTAAAAAATAATATTATTTGCTTGATTGGGATGAAACAAATTCGAAAAATTTCTGTTAAGAGTTGTTACAAAACTATTCTTATCTATAACCGATTCTGATGAAACTTGGTAGTTAAAGATCCTTATGATATGATTATTATACATTTTTCATTCCGTTATCTTAATCAGAAAGAAAGTTATTTTAAAAAATATCCAAATGACCCCTTTGGAGGGCCATATTTCAGTAACGGTGCTCCGGAGGACCAATGTTTATAGGATTTTTTTTTTACTATTTTCGGCCCTACTTTCACCCCCTAAAATTTTGTCCCAACTTTTCCAAACACCTTGTATATATATATTGTTTTTCAATTTATTCTAAAAAATGTAAATTATCTTTTGAGACAAATACATATTTTTTTAATTTTTAATTTTTAATAAAAAAGACCAATTTCACAAAACGAACGTAATTTTTTATCTTTGTCGTAAAACAAAATTTCGTAAACAGCTTTTCATTATTTTAAATAATCAATCGAATGGCATGGAAAAAAATTGTCTTATTCTTATAAAAATTAACGAATAAAAAATTTAAATTGTTACAACTTTTTTATAGTACAGTCATTGAAGCTTTTCACCTCCGAATTCTTTGAAACTGAACCGATCGACTTGAAATTTGACAGATAGTTAGAGAAAAGGTCAATGATCATTAGTGACATAGTGCCGATTGACGCTTCCACCCTTTTGGGGGTTGACACCCCTTCTCGGGGGTGGAATTTTTTTCAAAAATAACGCTGGAAATCGATAATCAAATCTCAAAAAATATTCGAAGAGTTTTTTCGAGAGATCAATAGTTTTTTAGTTATTCACGATTGAAAACTTGTAATTTTGAGTGAAAAAAAAAAACACTCAAAGTATTTTTCGCGAGTAACTCAAAAACTACGCATTTTATTTAAAAAAGTGTAATGAACAAAAATGTAGCTTATAAATAAATAAAAATCGTTTTTTAAAAAGTGTTGTACGTCCTATACAAATCGAAATATGGTTAGTGGAAGGGGACTTGTTTTGGGGGAATACTCGAATCGATGTATTCAACGTCAAATAACGGAAAAAGGATTAATTTTACGTGTATAACGCTCCGGGAGTTTTTTGTAGTACTCAAAAAGACCTTCAAAATGAGCAAAAGTTAATTAGAGCAAAATTGAAGGAGTTATCGTCAAAAACAGATGGGTTGCTCATATTTTTGAAGGAAAAATGAGCAGTAAACGCTGTACCATTTCCTTCAGAATTAAAATTAATCGTATACCCTTTACAATTAGTTTTAGTGTTTTTCATATGATCCTGAACTTAGACCGGTTTAGAATGAGTATTTTTTTAATAATATACGGTAAAAGTTGAAAACGTCTTTTACATTATTCAAAAAAAATTGCCTTATTTATTTAATAACTCTGAAACTATGCGTAAAAATGATACAAACAAAAATGTAACTTTTTTTCAACTAATATTTTACTTGTTTTTTATTCCTATAGCATAAAAAATAAAGAAGATATCTTGAAGTATCCATTTTATTGAAAAAACGTCCTGTCTCGAGCCCTCCGATTCTTTCCCTTTAAAAAACGAAGGACTTAATATTTAATCTTTGTGCTTGAACAAGATTTTTATCAATAAAATGCTTAAAACTTAATTTTTTCAATTTTTTTCACCTAGGGGTAGTTTGTACCCCTAAAAAACAAAAAGCGTCAATCGGTCTTATGTCACTTTTGAACTTGAGCCTAAGATGAGCCTTATTCTAAATTTTCATGCAAATCCATGCAGTTTCACAGAATTCGGAGGTTACAGCTGATTTTCAGCTTCAATGATTGTACTATTATTAAAAATTAAAAAATATATCTATTTCTCTGAAAGGAAAGTTTTTAGAGTAGATTGAAAAAAAAATATAAAATTCATTCATTTTTCTGCTTGTTATGATTTTTTTAAATTTCTGAAATCATCCCTTAACTTCTAGCCACTTTAACTCTGTTAATTTTAATAGTACAAGAAAAAAAGTCAATGGACCATTTTTATGTAGAATTTTATGCTCTACAACTTTTATAAGAAATTATGGAAGAGTAATTTCAAGAACATATAGAGAATCTGCTGTTTTTTTCCATAAATAACAAACAAATTCAAATAATCCTCATAAGTATATTTTAAACGATCTCCAGGCATTTTTTAAATTTTTTTACAGTCTGATTTCAAATCGATATAATTTTTATTATCTGCTGACTGACCAGCATTTCGAAATAATCCCTACAGCATTACTGAATAGCGACTGCTTTTACATACTAGGTATATAGAATTACGTTTTATTTTCTTAATTACATGTTTATTGTTTATCAAATACTATACATTCAATTCAACTTACTCTTTTTCTATTACTTTTAATTTAATTGAACTGAATTTCCAATTATTTGCACATTTATTTGATAAAGGATTCAGCCCAAGTGTAACAATTTTGGTGCCTATTTTGTATATTTATAATATCTCTTCCAAAACTTTAATAACGCAAAACCAAGAAATGAATGATGTTTATTTTACATCACCTCAAGATTTAAAACTTGGCTCCTTTTCAACTTAAATACATCCTTAAACAAAAATGTATTTTCAAGAAACTAACTTCCGATTGGGGTCCCTTCGTCTCAGGGGTCTAGTTATTTACTTTCAGTGATACAAATTTCAGGCAATAAAGTCAAGCAACACGTGGAACAAATATTAATTTATATGTGTGTACCCAAACTGGAACTAACACTGCAGATATTTAAATAAATTAACACCTCGGGATATATCCGAATTATCTCGTCTCTGGTGACATTCATTATAGTCCCCATGAGTGCGTAAACACGACATCTCCTGTAAATTTCGGTCCCCTTTAATGGCGACATAATTTAAACCCAATTACGGAAGATTTTTAAGTGGTCTCGGTGATCCCTATAAACCAATTTCATGTAACAATAATTTTTGACAAGTACCTGTAGAACAAATGTCAGATGACAATTGAAACAAAAATGCTCTTCATATTAAAATTCTTAAACACTTTAAGTGCAATCCGCACCAGTTTCTTTACGTGCCCATGCATTTTTCAAAAATGTGTTCCTAAAGTGGGGAAGTTTCCATTTTATGCAGATAATAGAATAAACTCACTAAAACCTGCATTGTTTTCATTACAAATTTTAAACCGTTTCCGGAAATTGACCGGGTATTTTGAATGAGAATTTTAAACGTAATTTGAGTGTAAATCTAATTTTTCTGACTAGACTAAGCTGGGTGAGATCTATGCAAATACGAAAATTCATAAAACTTTTAAAACTATTTCAATCTCGGCGCGCAGAATTGCCAAGTCTTGTAGCAGTTGGAAGAGTTGTGTATTCCCTCAGCAACTCGGCGGAAAATAGGAAAGTGTTTTTATTTATGCACTGCCCAGTTTCACGGTGCATATTAATGCAGAATTAAAAGTTTTGGGACATGAAAGCATGCAGCGACTCAAAAGATAAATGCAATAAAATAAAAAATAACTTAAAATTATCGAAAAAGTGTACGAAATGCATTCCCTTTAAATCTAAAGATGAAAATGCGAAATTTTGTTCCTAGAAAAGATAACGAATATGACAAATTTATGATTTTCGGAACATTTTTTGACATTTTCTAATTGACAGCAAGAATAAAAAAGTACTAACAATGCATTTCGTGTTCAATTGAATATGAATAAAAAAACTGCATAGTCCTACACGATATACTTTTTTCGTAAGTGAACCTATTTCTCTCGCAGCAAACGCAGCTCTTGTAAAAAATATACAATTTTGCATTTGTTGAATAAAACTTTGACCAACTCGTAACAAAGATATGGAGCATATTTGTGGAATTAATACATGGCAGAGACAATGGTAGCTGTACGAGAATATGAAATGAAAAAGTCGATATTTAATTAACTAGAAAAATAGCTCCGCGCTTCAACAATGTTATTTTTATAATGTTTGGCAGCAGCTATTTCCTTTGACGATAAACGTTTTAATCAAACTACCAATGCTTTTAATTAATATTTGGCCAACAAATAGTTGCAACGAACTTAATTTAAGTTGCGAAAAACTGGAAAGCCGAACATAATACTATTCCTCTTCACGCGTTTTCGGTATGGTGTATTACTTTTGATATAACTTGTCAATATTTCAATAAACAAGGATATATTTTATCACTAGACTGATGGAGTATATAGGTGACAGATGCTGTAATCTATACACAGAGAACACTTGATGATATCAAAATGGATTTGTTGTTTTAAAAACAAATTTTACACTTACATGTATTTTGAATAACTTACAAGGTGTTCTCAAAAGAACAAAACATAGACTTGATTTTTTCTCAGAAATGTTTCCTATTCAGGTATATTAAATAGTACAAATATGGATAGCCGCATAACTTTTGTTATTAACATTTTCTTCTATCACTTTTTAAGGATTCCCTCATCAAAGGCCCATAATGATATACCTCGTTGGAAAGGTCTTTTCATGCTTTATCTCGTGGTGAATGCACAAAAAATTGATGAATATAGTCTAACTTTGAAATTTCTAACGAAAGTGTTGTTTATTTATTGGCTCTATTTTTTCCCCAAAGTCCAAAGCCCAAAATTTTCCCTAATATCGTACCTCGCCGACTTTAGTAGGACACCCTGTATATAATAATGTTAATAAAAAAATGATAGTCAACAAATAGAGTGATTATGAATTACAATTCGTTTCCTGTGTAAGTGATAATTGCGATAACGAATGTTAAATAATGTACATGAATAAAATAAAATTCGAGTAATACCTGTACTTAATGGCTATTCTTGTTGTCACTGCATTTATAGTAATAAATACTGCAAATAATATTGTGTAGTTTATTATGTTGAAAATACCATTGTTAGGACAGTGGGCAATATTATATGTAGAATTCCCTTGTTATATATTTAACATATTTGGTCAATAACGAACAGATTCGGTTCTCGCATATTATGGTCAATTAACAGTGCAATCTTTTATGAAGTTAATTTAATAAAATATGAGTAAAATAATTGCCTAAAACACAAATGTGTATTTCAACAGTTTCATATTTGTTTTTATGGAAATTTCATTCGAAATGCTATTATTTATATTAGGAACATTGTTTTTAGTGCTGTTTAATTTCGAGGTAAAATTTAATTTTCGTTCTAACAAGTATATTAAATTAAACTGTTACATTTTTATTTGTTTTATTAAATTTAAATATATAACATTGTATATATCCCTAAATCTCTAAACCAGCTGAAGAGCGGAAAAGTAGTAATGTAGTTCAAAATTGGGGTGTTTTTGGAATGTGTGCAATTAAAAGTTGCGTTTGTATACAAGGTGATTCAGTCATTAATGTCATTATTTTAAGGGAAGATAGAGTTTAATGAGTAGATTACGAATACGCTATTAAAAAATTTTATAATCCATATTTGTACTGTCAAAAAATATTGTTATTATGTACCTCAAACTAACTTATATAAAAAATTCAGACTAGTTGACCAAAATTGCGACTTAAAGGCCCATTTAATTGCACTATAAAGCGTTTACCAATTAATTCTTTTTATCAATCTACCTCCTATTAAAAATAAATCTTCAGGTCCGTAAACACCCTGTATATTACAATTTTCGTAGTAAATTGAATTGGTAGATTGCGCCCCAGTGAAAATATCGATCTCATATAAATAACCGTAACAGTTGAAGGGATTCCTTAAATCGAAACGCATTTTTACCCGTCTCGTCCTTTGTCAGGCCGTAACCGCCCACGTTACAAGAAGCCATAAACACCCCGAAGAATTATTTCTATTGCTCCTGTTAAAAATTCAATTTTTAGGTACCACGTCTCACGCATTACTCTTTCAGGTGGGCCTTCTCGATGTCTCCGTGCCCCCGGATTTCATACCGGAAGATACCTCCGGTGACGTAATGGTTCCCGAAGGAGGCACCGTAAAGCTGACGTGCCGCGCTAGGGGCCACCCCGAGCCCCACGTGCAATGGAGGCGGGAGGACGGCAGCGATATCGTCATAAAGGAACCTTCTGGACACAGAACGGGAGGTGAGGCCGTTGTTTAATGTTATTGGTATGTTTGTGGTTTCCCAGATTTTTCTGTCACGTTATTTTTACTAACGCTTGAGTCTTCGATTCAGTTTTGAATTTTAAACTACCCTACACTGAAAAAAGTAAATAAATGCGTATTATATTGACAATTAAAACATATCGTAGAAATATTTCCTTGTGTTCTGTATACAGGGTAGTCAAAAGTATGGAGACCCCTAAAAAGTCTCAGCATTTTTCACGGTGCATCCGATGGTAACCTTGACCTTGAGCTCAAGGACAAGGTTAAAGGTCATAGCAATATCAAGTTGTTGTTTTTAATGGCGTCCCTCCTTCTCGATCCCGTAAATTAAAAAAAAACAGAAAACTCGTATTCCCACATGGGCTCAAGGTCAATAGGCAAGGTCAGTTCAAGGTCAAATGTTGAATTTTTCTGTATTTTTTTATTTTTAACTACGGAATCAAAGAAAGTGACAATCTTTGAGTAGATACCTGGTGGTACTCCTTAGTGACCTTGATCTTGAGGAAACCAAAAAATTGTGCGTCCCTTCTATTCCATCGTCGAAAATAAAATCTGACAGCTGGAATAATCAATCACTCGACCTCTACCTGACCTTGACTATTGACCTTAAGGTCACGTTTAAGATCATAATAACATGTAGAATTGACGCTCTCTTATTTCTAGCGGCGAAATAAGGGGTCGCTACTCCAAAAACCGATGTGACCTTGACATGTCCTTTCGACCTTCAAGTCCAAGGATGCAGAATTTTCTGGGTTTCCACTTCCGGGGTCGAAAAGGGGGGGTCGCCGTTTAAAAGAACCTATTTGATCTATATGACCTTGAACCTTGACAGTGAGCTCAAGGTCAAGGTTGCCATCGGGTGCACCGTGAAAAGTGCTGAGAGTTTTGTCCTCACCATTTATTCCAAAAATGATTTCCCGCTGAGATTTTTGGGGGTTTCCATACTTTTGACTAGACCTGTATAAAATACTTTTAAATACAATGCATAATAGTTCGATTCTATCTATATCCGTGAACTAGTTTAAAACTACTCCACACTGTAAAAAGTGCTTAAATTTGCATTAAATTGACAATGGACCAATGGACAAATTACAGACTTTTTACAAAATTGGATACATTTGAAGAATAATAAATCTGAGTGCGAAACATCAATTAGTAGAGTAGAGAAAATATTAAAAATAAAATTAATTAACAATTAACGTTATAAAAAAGCTATCTTGGGAACAAAGAGACGTTGGCGATTTCTTTTTCTTTAATTACCGTAAATATAAGTTTTATATAATGCAAAAAGAGCGAATTCTCGAGCGGTCTTTGCCTGACCTTGGGACAATTTATTTATGGCACTACTTTGCGGCTCATATTTTGTTAGATGTAAAGAGCAACTTAATTTCAACTTTTTGGAATTAAAACAACCTATATTTACGATATCAACTTCTAAAATTACCTTTAGTAAATAATCAATTAGTAGCAAAATAAGGAACGAAATTAATTAACAAATACCTGGAGCAACAATTTCACATGTCATTGGATTGCCGTCTTTTGTTTTAGGAGAAAATGTAATATTTGTTTTTTATTGTTGCATATACTTATTTATATGTATCTTTTTATTTATTTGCACAATAAGTTACTTCCCCAAAATTGTCCTACATCGTAATTGCATGATATACACAACATTCACACCATGTTTTATGAGAGAATTTAGTATTTATTTGTTTAAAAAAGGTAAACAATTTTGCATGCGACATTGAGGAATGGTAACGATCTGCATCTAGGTTATATTATGTAAAATAAACAGTCAACCGAATAAATACGAACGACCGACTAAAGAATAATTATATATTTACATTTACACTCGCAATTAGTCCCCACTCGCATATGTATTCGTATTAGAGTTAACGTCAATCATGCATATATAATAACGAGCGATTAAACTCAAACGTATAATAGAAAACACAAAGCATCAGTATATTGTTTATTTTTTATCTACTTTACATTTGTAGGGATTTTGATGAGCAATATTCAAAACGATTATAAAATGCAAGTCACTAACTAGTTTTTGAAGCAATTTGTATTTCATTTAATTAAAAAAACAGAAACAGAATTTATTCTCTTTTAGTATTTAGCATTATATATTAAAAATGTTACCAGTTAAACACTGGCCATTTAAAGATAACATTATAATATGTTCTTTGCGATGAAATAGGTCCGTAGAAATTTATGACATTTTTCTTACTATGATATTTTAAGCTCGTCCCAGATCATTGATATAAAATAAATATAAGATGTTTTCCTAATCGACCTTACCATTTCAAAAAGCTTCTACATTGTGTGTTATTTCTTTTATTTTGACTGTTGTTTCAAGTAAAAATTTCCTTCTAAAGAAATGTCAGTCCATTACACCAATTCCTTCTGGACTCATAAGACGTTTAGGGACCTTAATGATATTTGCCAAAGGAGTTTTTATAACCTTATTTTATCGTACATGTTCGAATCAAATGACCTTTTTCTGGTGAGATATTGGTGCTTATTTGAGAACAATATACTCGCATAAAATATAAGCATTATCATTCATTTAAATAGTATATTTTAGAAATTGGTATAATGTATTGAAGGGTTCTAATTTTATAATTCCATTCCAACACTAGTCATACTGATTTAATGACAATTGACGAACAGCATAGAAATTTCTTCAATCAGTTTTTGTTCCAGTAAAACTGCAATTTGCCATGCCAGAAATGGTTTAGGGGAATTTCAATTCAAATTACAAATGCATGTATCAGAACGTTACAAGTTCCAAATCGAGAAATAATTGACGACACAATGAATCTATTTCCAATTTGCAAAGCAACTCTGTAATTTAAAAAACTATTTCCTTATTATTTTATTCACACTGTTCTTTAACGGTATACATTTTATAATCAATCTAAATGTCGAAAGAAGTATTTTATTTTACGTACTTTACGATTCAAGAGATATCAAAGCGGGCAAAACTATGATTTATACTTGAAAACTTATATTAAGTTGGCATGTATCACTTTTGCAAATCTACAAAGATAGATCTCATAAAATGTAATAAAGGTATTTCATAACATTCACATCATACTTACATTTTTCTTTAAATATGTCATTTATATTTATTTTTTTAAAACAGGATGCTATTCTTGAATGAACAACTACGTTGAGAACATTAGTTTTCATCTGCGCAAAATAATTTATCTCCATCGCGTTTTTTAAATTTTTGTTGCACATTAAATATAAAAATATTCGACTTCGTTTAGTAAAACAAATGTGTAGTTGCACATGAATATTAATTGTTAATAATAATGAAATTAAATAGATGACCTGCTGCCTAATTTTTTTGTCCAAAATTACTAGTAGGTATTTAATTAAATTATATATTACGTGCCTACCACATTAAACTAAATTAAGGAAGCGAATAATTAACAATATATAATTTACTTTTTGTACCTATATAAGAGCATTATTTAGTTAATAATACAGAGACGTAAAATTTGAGTAAAACTGTATGGAAATTATTTCTAGTCCAAAAATTATGTTAATACGGTCATCAACAAACAGTTGATAAAAGCCAACTGCTTAAAAGAGCTTTTAAGTTAGAACGATTATGTATCTGTCTTTCAATTGCTAGAAAAATAGTTCTAAGTAATTTACCCAAATCTTTTGAAAAAAAAAACGCATATTAAAAAAATGTAACGCTACTACTTATAAATATAAAACTGGCTTTAGGTGTGATGAAAGTGTCATCGTTAAGCAGCGTTCAAGGGAAGAACCCTTAACATACTCGTAATAAATTTCAAAATAACGGCTCGAGTACATTAAATTTTCCCCCGCAGAAACAGCGACTGTTCCACTGATTATTTTGAAAATAATAGGCGGCTCCCGATTGCGGCGGGACACATTTGTTCTCATATGAACCGATAGACGTGTTATTGCCAGCAGCCAGGCGCTCGGGGAATACTGAGGCATCCTTCTTGAATCTTACAATACCTATTATTGTACGGCTACGCCAGCCAACCCTAAGTATATTGCTTCGGGAGATCAATGGACGTCGCCCATAGTCCTGGCAGTTATCGAGCGTGAAGGTGGTTTCCAAAGGGACTGCCACTTCCTGGGGAACTCAGATGGTCATCGAGATACAAATACACATGTGACATGTATTGACGTTTGGCCCGTTGCTTCGTCTTGTTTGAATACCGAAGCAACCATCTTGTACAGGGGGGCCAATTTCGATACATTTGAGAGGTCTCTCCTACGAGTAGTTGTCAAATTTTATAACTATTGGAAGAAGAATTAATAATACTTTAACTTAAGAAAACATAATTTCAAATTTAATTCCTGAAGGCATTATTTGTATTCCAAATGAATTTGAAATTATTTTTAATACGTATGATTATTTGGACCAAGTGAATCTTTGGGTACTTTAATTATATATTTTTCAAATTAATAATATATAATCAATACATTTTATTTTATTTATTTACTAAATCTTTTACAATAATAATTGTTTATATTTTTATTATTCTGTAGGACAAGTCTGCCGCGTGCAAACATGGTGTGCATCAGCTGTGTAACATTAGGTTAAGCGCTGTTGTCACGTTGTGATGAAACTCCCCAATATTAAATACTCTCTGTATTTTGAAAACCGTTAATCTTACGCCCCTGTAATATTCAACTTTTTTGTTCACTTATGATTATTCTATCTCATGCTGAAGTAATGGCAGTCAAACCTCTTACATCCTGTATAATAACGCTATCTAGCGGATATTATTCCGTCTAACACACAACAATGATACCGATGGGTTATGGGGAGAGCTAAGATACCATTTTGCAATAACGTATTTACCAAATGAAAAATATACTAGAGAGGAAATCGTTAGCGTGATAAATAAGCAACTATAAGGAGAAAAGGTAGGAGAATGGCTGCAAATGTATCATCGCTGATTCTGGTTAAAGGAACATCATCAACTCGAATGGTATTTCTAAGCCATTAGAGTAACAGTATTGATGCCTGTGCTATTAATTTATACATGCTGTCGCGTCGCTTTCGACGTAAGCTTTCAGAAAAATAGCAGTGCACATTCGGCATCAAATAATACAGCATCAGAAACATGTATCTTACATAACTACTACCTAATCCACTTTTTGCTCTTATGAGATTTTTGTAATCGAAATGATATCCAAAATTTAGAAATATATTGTGCATATTGTGCTAGATGCTCATGTTTTCCTTATTTTCCTCAACTAACCTCTGCAAACCTTTGTTTTTTAATTTAATGAACAGTTGTGTTAAAAAAACTTGTAAATAAACCTGATAATGAAAGAAAACCTGCTCATAGAACTCATTACACTTCAAAAAGAAATATACTAACGAACTTCTATAATTACCTTCTGTTTCTGGAATTTACAATTATTTTTTTTACTAGGAATTTTAGGGGGTCTGAAAATGTATGTAAATTTGCACGAGCGTAATTCAAATTGGGTATAATTTAAAACTGAACGCTTCTGAATCAAACGAACACAATACAGTTTTATTTATTCATTATTCAATACCTTATAAAACCAATCAAATGAAAATATTCAAGTACCTAATGAAGGGAAAACGAAAAGCTTTCAATAAGTAAACACCGGCAAATATAAAATCTGTTTTTTCACGTTACAATATGTAGAACATAAATGTAAGCCTTGGGGATTCTACGAGAGCATAAAGTGCTTTTACGTACACCGTTTTCATTGTTTTTCTTCCGGACGTGTGAGCAAAAGTTCATCTCGCTGTTTATTTTGCGAAAATTGTTAAAAAAAGCTTCCCAAAATTCCACTTATCAATTTGCGGACAACTGAAAGCATGCGGCTAATATTTACAAGAGAAGAAATATAGGAACGTATAAAGCGTGGGTGAAAATATTTAATAAAGACGTTTGATAGGAATGAGTTTACTGTTTATCAGGTTGTACACAACATTGGTTATACGTGTCAACCTATTTAAACTTTTTATTATTAAGTTTAGCAAAAATGCTAAATATAAATGTTTAAGCTATTGTACTTTTTTCAGGAAAAAAATTTGGGTATGTTTCTGGAAAAGAATTAATTGATGGCGTCATTAGTCGTTTCTGTCAATTCCCAAAGATAATACTTTGATTGAAAATGGAGCTTATCTCAACCCATTTAACACAACGGGTCCCAAATTTTATTTAAATTTTTTGTATCCTCACAGTAGGGCCATACTATCGAGTTTGGGACACCCTGTACATTTAAATAGAAAACAGTATCGCAATAATATGAAGTTCAATGGATGTATAATGAAAAGTTCCTTAGAATATGCCATGAGAGTATGTGTTGAATAAAAGCTTGGTACTCAAATAACCGATCAATATGATCTTTCTAACACGTTACAGAGATAAATCCTTATAACCTTTCATCATTATAATCCTGAAAAGCCATTATATTCAAACAAATTTGGTTTGCCATTCCTTTTGAAAACACAAATTTTAATATCGTTGTAAGAAAAAATAATTATAACTTCCATATACAGGGCATTTCAAGAAAACCTCCCGTAAATACAGGGGGTGATAGTACGACAAAAAATAAGAATAATTTTGTCTTATGAACTATACGTCTATCTCCTCTTGTTTTCGAGATACAGAGCGACAAAATATAATTTTTTAAATAGAATGTTTACGAAAATTTCCAAACGGTGCGAAATATTTTTATAAAATTTGGTATTCCGGGGTTTTTAAGGATGCCAAATACACTGGTCTAATTATTTTTTGGCTATTTCATAGAGGGAGCTAGTTATTCTATATTCCTATTACATTTTAAGTTCTAATTTTTTTAAGGTTAGTTTTTTTACCATTCGGGTTCCAATTTCTAATGTACAATTTTATTTTCTAAAAATAATGTATTCTTAAACAATATATCGTATTATCCTCGCGAAGATTTGTATCCTTTATTTAAAATCCGTACATCATGTGAACTGGTAAAACAACGAGAAAATAATTATGTTAATTTAGTTAAATTAAATGACACTCGCGCCCATCTCTCGTTAAAGTCAAAGAAAATGTTGAATGCAATTTTGAAGGTTCTGTGATAGAAATTACATTATTACTCACAGTTCGTGTTTTTCATCTCTATTTTAGTAATGTTACAAAAGTTTTGCAACTATAACTAATTTTTTAGATATAAAGTTTGCTGAGAAATATTTATGTTCCTTTGTTATTCCGTACAAATGCTTTTATCTCAAGTATTACTAATTATATTAATCAAGTAAAGAAAACTTTATGTAACCCTAAATATTGCTGGGTAATGATTACGATGTTTTTATAAACCATTAAATATATTAAAAGGATTTATCAACTGTATTTTTTATTCCAATAAATATATCACAGCTTCCTAGTCTTTTTTAATTAATCTAGTTTTTTAAAAACATTACAAAAAATCATCTGTTGTGGATAATTTATTGTTGATAACAATGTACATGGGATTTAGGAAAAATGTATATGTTTGAAATCAATTTCGTTTTTATCAAGTCTTTCAAATGTATTCCCTCCTTGCTGTCAGCTGATTGCGACGTTGCCACATTAATCCTCAAGTCAGACAGAAATGCAATTATTGGTTTCTGTTTCTAATTAATACAGCTGTACTATGTTCAAAACTTACATTAGTTTTACATCAAAAATAAGATAATACTGTGTACTATCTATGGAAAAGTTTTGTTTCACAATTTCTACATTTTTTTCTCAGTTATGGGCAAAAAAAGAGCCGCACCGTCCATCTTCGCCATACAAACCTATGTTAAAATGAACAACTTTCAACAACAATATCTCAAAATCTAGATTAAAAAAAATTTTTGAAAAAAATATGACGCACAGAGGGAGCACTGTGTAATACGCTATATAAATTTCAAGTACATCTGTGCATTTTAGTAAACCCGATATACCTCCTTAAAAACCCCGGAATCCCAAATTTCACAAAAATATTTCGCACCGTTTGGAAATTTTCCTAAAAATTCTATTAAAAAAAATTATTTTGTCGCTCTGTATCTCGAAAACAAGATGAGATAGGCATTATAGTTCATAAGACAAAAAATTCTTATTTGTTGTCGTACTATCATCCCCTGTATTTACGGGAGGTCTTTCTGAAACACCCTGTATAGCACTTTTTTCTGAATTTGGGTATATAAAAGTTAAGGTGAGTTCACATTGAGTTTACATTAATCTGCCACATTTATTAATTAATTAATTTAGAAACTCTCTGATAGTAAGCCACTAAATTATCTGCCATGCATCATAGTTAGTCCCTTGAATTTAGATAATTTTCTGCAAATTTAAATAACATTTCGAGTTTTCATGTCGCTAAAATATAGTTATATTTTATGTATTTCAGAAGTGAAATAGATTTCCAGCGCATTATCGCGTGAAAACATTGATTTTGCTCGGCAAACGGCTTCCCGACACGATTTTTAAACCGTAAAAGTATCTTTTTACATCCGTTTTATGAGAAGAGATTTCGCATTCCTCAAGTGCTAGCAGAATTACAAATGTAAGTGGAGAGCCATAAAAGAAGGCGCGTTTTCGAACTGCTGATAGAGGACAGATGCAAACTCGTGTCGGACGGCTAAAACATTGTCGATGTTGGTGGCAAATGTTCCAATTTGTCACTTCCGCCTTTACAGCCGGCGAATTTGTATTATTGTTATGGCATCGAGTCCTCTGGGCCGTTCGAATCGATGGCAATTCGCCGGAGTTCATTGAAAAATATAATACGCCGTTATTATTGTCTTGGGAAGCCGCGGGACTTGAAGAAACTGAAATAATAATTGCGTTTATTGTCACCATTTTACACACGACAGAAGTATAATGTTTTATAGGGCGTAAATAATGAAGCGCTTTCATTGTTTACAACGCAGCATTATTCTTGTATAGTTCTTCTTATTGTGTTTTCTACATATACGTACAAGTGTATTGAATTCTAACTAAACAACGCGTTGGCAGAATTTATAATTGGATTCGCTGTTGAATTTGAATCGTAGTTACTTGTAATGTGATATAGAGGGTGGCCCACTAAAGAAAGTATAGGCCCTAAAGCTTCGGGAAAAAACTTTTGATCAATAAATCGACCAAGAGAAATCGCTGGAAATAGTTTTCAATTTCGAAGCTCGACTGCTAAAGGACGCAATCTACATACCAAAACATAGAGTTGAATTTTTCTCAGAAATGTTTCCTATTCAGGTATATTAAATAGTACAAATATGGAAAGCCGGATTCATTGCGCAGAACTTTTGTTATTGACATTTTGTTCTATCTCTCGACAGAAAGGGTGGGGGAAGCCCATAATGTCTTATTAGAAAAATACATTTTTTTAAGCATTGGCTCATCAAAAGCCCATAGTGTTATACTCGTTGGAAAGGTATTTTCATGCTTTACCCATATGAGTAACTAAATAAGAGGTTTTTTTTCTGTATCTTCTGTTGGCAGCAGCTGCAGAGTACGCCATCTGTAGTTATTGTGGCAAACGACACACTCGGAAACCACAGACCATAAAATAATTAAGGTAACTGCATAGGAAAACACAATTAGAGTAACTTATAATTCTACTGTCTAATAGATGTCGCTGCACTATAATGGAGGCAAATTTAAAATAATAAAATACACTAATGAATAAAAAGTGTTTCATAAGTAATACATCACAAAACAGCTGTGAATGGTTTGTTGATAATTAAAATTAAGATGAACCATTGACAGCGGTTTCATGACCCACTACTTATGAAACACTTTAAATCAAAAAAATTTACATGGAGACTCCCGTTATTATTTTTTTAAAGAAACCATTAAAAACTGCAAATTTCATAGAAATTTGATTAAAGAATTATTTAATTGCCTTTATGTAAAATAATATTGCAGTTACTTACCAAAAATTATTCGAAATAATGGTCATGTATCTTTCGTAGTAAACCTTGGAAGCGTCTAGATTTATCAATTTCATAACACTACTATGTGGCTGAATTTTGCTGTTTTATTCTGCGAAAATTTAATATTATTGTTATATAAAGCATTTATTGTATTTTTAAGCAAATGAGGAACTTCAAAAATGGGAATAATTTCCTCGCCATTAACATTAAAAGTGGATTTATCTGATGACTTGGAAACTATCTGTCTGATAGCTGATCTGTTAGTGGAACCTTGATCACAAACTGTACAGTTTAGTCCGCAAGACTGCAATGCTGAAATTATTTCAATTAACAAAATTTTTAGGTCCTTTGTTTTTATAACGTCTTTTGTGAAATAATACGCAATAGGTTGCTTCCAATGTTTACTAATATCTTGCACCAAAAACACTATAATAGAGCATTATTTGCTACCTCATTTTGTCTGCCCAGGGACATCGACATATTCCGTTACCCGTTATTTGATCTTTATAAGTGTCATAATTTAAACCAACAGACAGAGCTATTTCATCAAATACTAAACAACAAACTTTATCTCTTGTAATCATTTTACTAATACGTTCTGATAATTTCCGTAACAACTTTTCATTTATTCCAACATCTAAAGGTTTTTGGCCTAAATATTTCCTTATGGAAGATTTAGAGGGCAGCACAAATTTCTGTAAAAACCTGTAGCACCTTGGCCCACGTTTGTAAATTGCTAAAGCAAGTGCTTTATTTTCTGAATTATAGATAGGTCATTTCTTTTCGCAATTTTTAATTTGTGACTCGATAAATTTTACTCCTACTGGATCAAATTGTTGATTTAATTTTGTAAATAAATTAGAATAGGTAATATAAACATGACAGTTATTTTAATTTTTTATAAGTACAAAAATTCGACCAATGTTTAAACAAGCGCCAGAGCTCTCCTAATTGACGGATTCGTATTTTTCAAAAAGCGTTTGAAAGCTTGAGAGCCCTTCTATATGTGATTAAATTTTCAAGTTTCTAAGGGCCTTGGTTTTTGATGTGCAAAATTTTGAAAATTTATAAATTTTTTTTTTGAAAATTTTGATTGCAAAATTATTATGCAAAATCTATAGAACCAATTTTGATGAAATTTGGTGTGATGATTCTACATAACATGAAGTTTTCTTGAGCCAAGTATGAAGGTCCTATACCCAATTTAAAGACCCCAAAAAAATT
>NW_019416342.1:1051650-1055194 GCF_000390285.2 Anoplophora glabripennis | reverse complement strand
TGATTTCTTTTTGTGGCCTTACCTTAAAAACACTATTTTTGAACTGCCTATTCCTGATTTAAACCATCTGCAGGCTCGACTTATAGACAAGATTCGTGAAATTAACAATACCCCGAGCATCTTAGAAAATGTCTTTAATTCTTTGAGGAACAGGTGTGAAAAGTGCTTGGAACAAGGAGGGGGACACTTTCAGCAGCTGCTTTAATTTATTGTTATAACAAGGAGGGGGACACTTTCCGCAGCTCCTTTAATTGTTTGTTATTGTTATCACGATTATTCTTTAAAATAAAGTTATATAGTCATTAACGTTATTGAAACTGACAGCTGCTATACGGCTCGTTGAGAAATGAGGTTAAGTTGGTCGCTATAAGCTACTCCCTACGTCCAATGTGTCAGAGCCAACTTCGACCACGTTTTTATTTGAACGCTCGTTAGAAACAAGTTTTCTACCACCAAATAGTAAATTTGATAATTTTTTTTCCTGTACTTGCTGACTGCCTGAGATATTTTCTGTTTACACCCATACGAATTAGTTACTAGTACAAGCAACTATACTAATAGCAATGACTCCCTCAAAAACGACTTTTTTTTCTATCACTCAAACTTTTATTTCGGCTACTTGTCCTACTTGAGAAATTTGTTTTTATGCTCCGAAGCCAGCGGTCATTTTACTACGGATTCTCAGATATCTACGTCTTCCTCGAGATAAATTGGCTTGCAGAGCCAACACACTGATAGGACTTAAGAGCGCCGTTCCGGCAATCCAGGATCAGTTAAGATTAGAATAGGACCAGCGTGATAATGTTTGTATTCCGAGGGGTGAAAATAATATACAAACATTTTAATCTCTCCGCTGTCGCATTTGGGATGATGAATGGGGAATTTTGGAAGATTGAATATAATAATCGGAGAAAGTTATACCTGTCGTCGCGGCTTCGCGAGGTTTACAGGATGTCATCATTGAGGCTGATGGATTCGGGCGTTATTAAGTATTAATACTACCTACTTTGAATTATTAGGGTGCATTTTAAATTCTCCTCTGCGCGACAGAGGCTGCATAAAATTTTAATTTTGTGTTTCCTTATCCCGAGTCACATTTCGACAAAGTATCCTGAACTCTACGAATTCATGGATAATCCAATAATTTAGCAAATGAGGTAACTGATTTAATGCGGTTATTCTTAAAAATAACTTTATATTATTTAAAATTATGTATTTTAACTTTAATTTAATAGGTGTTATGCCAATTTAAATTAAGCTTAAGCATTTTTCTAAAATTCGCATTGATGTAACCATTATGCTCTTTGAACCTAATTACTATGGGTGAGATAATAATAATAAGTTTACTAGATATTGTGTGTGTAATTGATCGTGGCACAGAGTAGTAGCTCCCTGCAATATCATTAATTCTTACGTATCTATGGAAACGCAGTTTTGTTAGTTAATTAAGGAATATACGAAGTCTGTTCAGAAAACCGAACTTTTTAAATTACGCGCTAACGGAGATATTTAGTGAAATGAGGTTGGCAGAATTGCATTAAGAATAGCCTCCTCTACAACCACGTGTTCTTGGATTGTCGATATCTCATTTAATTTTTGTGATATTCTTATTTGAGTGTAAGTAAGCTTATGGAGATGGTGCTCTAGATCATAACGCGCAATGATGCAAATGGTTTTTACGAACTAAAAGTGATCGTAAGTCAATTGAAGATGATCCTCCACCAAAAAGGACTTCGACTTCAACTGATGACTCTCACATTCAAAAAGTCAAAGATCTGGTGCTTGCAAATCGCCAGTTGCTTGTCAGAGAAATTGTAGAAGAGGTTAACATCTCAATCCAATTAAATCTATTCATTATTTCTAAGTAGAATTCAAGATAAATATATCAAAATTACCTGCTACTGCGCACCTATAGCGGATAGAAGGTAATTTTAATAACTGATTCTTTGCAATGGAAATAACTAACGTTCAATAGCTTATACAAAAGTCATAATATAATTTATAAACGTCATAAGGTATTGAAATCAACATCTTATTAAAACAGTAGTTGCTTTGGAAGCGTGTTAATGAGAAATTATTAAATAAGAGTTAATTAATACCTACTTCTCAAAGAACTAGTTGTAAGAAGCTTTAAAATGAGAAATAGAATACTTTTAAGATGTCGTTTTTCCAGCTACTACACTTTCAAACCATATTTAAATAATGCAATTTGTTTACGCGATTCTGAATATTTTCGTTTTATTTGTTTTTAAATTTTTACACGGAATATTTAGCGTTTTTGACAGTTGAAAAACTAATGTAAACACTATCGCAAAAATGTTAATACTAAAATCGGATTTCAGTTTTTTTAATCTCCACGTGGAGAGAGAGCGCATTGTGTACAGCGCACAACGCGAATGTCGCTAGAGACTACAGTAGCCCAGAGATGTAAGGGTTAGAAATACTACAACTTTTTCTGGGAATTTTACATTATTTACGTCATTTTTCTTGACGTACCTTTTCCCAAATTTTTTGGATAAGTTGTGAATCACACTATATTTTAAATTATTTATTACAATGCCATTATTTTTGTTCCTCCCTACGCTTATATGGGTATGCAATCGGAGAAAATACTCGTCGTATTCTTTCGTCCCCTTTATCTCTCAACAAAACACATCCGAAAATCCCGAACAGCACCCTCGAATCCTATCTGCACCCCAACGATTTGTCTCCACCAAGCCGCCCCCTTAAAGTATCCAACCTGTAGACGTCGTTAAACTAAACGAACCACGATATTGAAGCCTTGGTCTTCACAGAAATCTTAAACGCAGTTTTATGTTTCAGTCTCGGCGTACCAAGGGGAAGTGTTGAAGCTGGCGAAGATATCTCGCACAGAAATGGGCGCCTATATGTGCATCGCTTCCAATGGCGTACCGCCCACCGTTAGCAAGAGGATTATGGTCAACGTTCACTGTAAGTGCCTATCTGTATGGCCTCTAATCCCGCGTCAATTTCATGCAACGCCAGATTTTGTTTGTGGCGGTTTTTGCGTTAGTGGTCTTGCGTTAAACTGGATGAAACCGAAGGTGGAACCGATAACCGCGGTTGTGTTTTGCGTACCGGGCGTTAAATGGAATATACAGGGTGTCCGGTAAGTACCTCCTAATCTCTCGGGAGTGTATAGGGGAGGTCAAAATAAAACTAGTCCTTCCTATAATTTTTTTTCCTAATGTGCCCCCTAACGGAGTTATGGGGGGTCAAAGGGGTACCTAGAAATTAACGTTTAGGGTTATAACTTTGAAACCACCCTGTATATTATAATAAAATTTTCGTACGTTGTATTACACATGGAGCTCTACGATTTGATGCTAAAATCAACTTTTTGCTATTATCAGGTGTCCAGAAACGGACTGGCCCTATCACAATTTTTCTCAAAATTTTGACAGAAGTAATTTTATCAAACTGAAAATATTATTATTAGATACTCTGAAGGTTTTTCTTTAAAAATGGTACTCTTTATTTATTTCGAAAAAATGAACGGTTTGCGAGATAAATCGGTTTTGAA
>NW_019416342.1:938348-1049624 GCF_000390285.2 Anoplophora glabripennis | reverse complement strand
AAACACGAATACAGTACGCGCCTAAAGTATGGAATAAATTCAGTAAAAACGAAACAAATTTTTTTTGGGAAAAATCCTCGAACAGGTCGATTTTTAATTTAAAAAATACATATTTTAGCATAAAAGGCGATTTTCAACCGTCATTTGTTTTCGAGTAATGACGTCATCGACATTTTTTTAAATGGCAACCCCCTATTTTTATTTCTTGATTCTGAAAGATCGTTTCATTGTCGATCCGACAGTATTGAAATGTTGCCATCTTACATAGGAAAGTTTTCGAGTAAATGACGATTGAATGTTAGAAAACGCCGTCATTTTTCTATTTTTGTGTCGCCTCTTTAGATAAACTTGGAAAACATCAAAATCGAATTTAGAACATTTTGCATTTTTTTCAAAAATTTCCCTTTTTTCCAGATAATTGTTACACATTAATCTTTGCTCCAATTTAATATCTTTCTCTATCTCTGACGGTTTCTGAGATTTCAGTTATTGCATCTAATTCGAATCATTCTTTATAACACACAATAAATAATAAATTGGAATCATCCATTAACTTCTTGGTAAAGGCATAATCATATCAAGGTACATTGTACTGATCAAATACTGTTAATTAAAATTATGCGCAAATGATTTCTTAACTAAACATGCTGAAACCAAACCTTAATACAAAGCATCACATAAAATTTGTCTCTAAGTACGACTGCCGCTTTTTATTTTAAATAAAAATTTTTACTAAAATCCTTTACTTCTTGTAGTTCATCCAGTTATTCACGTGCCAAACCAACTCGTCGGAGCACCTCTAGGCACTGACGTCACCCTCGAGTGCAACGTGGAAGCCTATCCAAAATCCATCAATTACTGGGTCAGAGACACTGGTAAGTCTCACTTTCGCTAATTTGTCTATAGAAATAAGTTGCCCTAAATCTGTTTATTACAAAAAAATAAACAAAGACGTATACCATAGAAGAAACTTCTAACTAAAACGATACTACATTCAATTGACTATCTCAATAGATATTAGCTATTAAAAATACTTCCTATTTTTTGAAATCTTCTCTACTTTATCATAAATAAAAAAATAGAATAATTTGAACGAAGCTTCAGAAACAAATAATATACTTTCTTTTTTCTTTCTTCTTTATGATTAAATGTCCTGCACAATATAACAGTACTAGTTGATTCCAGTAACCTATTTTCTACGCTAGGATAATTCCTGACATCCCATTTAATTTTTAATAATACAAAATACTGGTAAATTAAACATAACGCTCGGGAACTTTATCGAGATTCAAAGTTAAACTTCCTAACTGAAACTGAACTAAAAATTCAGAAACTTTCCCAAACAGTCTGTGGTATATTTTCCACGAAAATTGAATAAGTATTTGTAAACGGATATAGATACATCTGTCGGGAAAATCTTACTCATTTGCACATCGTGCTCCCCCAAAAACTTCCAGAATTGGAAAACTTTTAATTATGCATCCACTGATTTGTTAATAATGCACGTAAACTATTTTAATGAGTATATAGGCCACCAGAAGAGTTTTATGTAACAAGAAGCAGTCCAGTGTTGTCGAAATTAGAGTTTTTTTTTTCTAGATTTGAACCCAGGATTGTGTGGATTATAACAAAAAAAAAAAGTTGTCTGTCGCTCCTGATCACGAATCAGGTGTCAGAATTGAGCTATCACGTCACATGAATTTCCTAACCTCAAAAACACAGGTCGAAAATAGCAAAAATTCACGAAAAAGTGCTAGGAAAAATACAAAAAAAAATGTTTTTTTCTATATTCAAATGTTCATTTATATTTTTAAGACCCCGCCGAACATGAATTAGCGGTCAGAATTGATGATTCTTTTTCTAACCTCAAAAAAACGGGTCAATTAAGGTCAAATATCACGAATTTTCAAATAATAACAGATTCGCGTTAAATTTGGTATACGGGGGTTTTCGGTGTCGCTGATCACGGATCCGGGGTCAATTTTGCAAAATTCAAGATGGTAGATCCAAGATGGCCCACCAAATTTTCAAAAAATAATAAATTCGCGCCATATTTGGTATACGAGGGTTTCTGGGGTCGCTGATCACGAATCTGACGTCAATTTTGCAAAATTCAAGATGGCGAATCCGTGATCAGAGACCCCGAACCCCCCAGTATACTAAATTAGGCACGAATGTGTTATTTTTTGAAAATTTGGTCGGCCATCTTGGATCCGCCATCTTGAATTTTGCAAAATTGGCGTCGGATCCGTGATCAGCGACCTCAAAAACCCTTGCATATCAAATTTCGGGCCAATCTGTTATTTTTGGAAAATTCGTGATATTTATCTGTCCTTAATTGACCCGCTTTTTTGAGGTTAGAAAAATAACCATCAAATCTGACCGCGGATTCACGTTCGGCGGGGTCTTAACCATTTAAATGAACATTTCAAAATAAAAAAAAATTGTATTTTTTCTAGTACTTTTTCGTGAATTTTTGCTATTTTTGACCAGTTTTTTAAGGTTAGGAAATTCCTGCGATGTGATAGCTCAATTCTGACACCGGATTCGTGATCAGGATGCAAAAATACTACGGATAACATATGTCGCATGATAAGTACCTACAGACAACTTTTTTTTTGTGTGGCTGTGATAATTATTGAAAAATTGTCTATTTTCTATAAAAAGAAAATGGTTTCTGCATTAAAAATGCCTGAAAATAATGAAAATTTGGTCGGTTACTAACATTGCTAGCTATAATTGGTAAAAAACAGAGCCTGTTTATTCACAACAAACTGAAAATAACTTACAAGCCTCTTTATTATTAATTGCTGAATATTTCCTAACTTTCTAACCTAAAATAATAACTTAATAAGCTTGTCATTATAAAAAAATATGATGTGTTTATAAATAAATAAAATTTTATATCAAGTTTTAAGAGAATTTTAATTACCAGCGCATTCGCCATATATTAGAATTTCCTGTAAATCTACACTACCACTTATTGAATATTTTCAGTATTCCAAAGAATAACTTTTTCAAATTATAACATGGATTTATATTTTATTATCATAAAGAAGGGAAATTGCAATGTTTTACATCTTTTCCATTTAATCCACCTAATGGTATTCATTCTAAATGCAAAATTCTGAAAACTCACTTAATTTTTCACTTCATTCGGAAAGCATTAAGAAGCGTCAGTCACGCCGCCTCCACTTTGATAAGGAGATTGAAAAAAATAAATTCGACAATTAACAGCCCGACGCGACATTATTTTAAATTACATCGATGTGTTTATTATTCAGCCGTCCGCCCAGGAAACTTAAAATATGAGAAACACAATTAGGTTGTATGCTGGCAATTTTAATTTTAATTTTAAAATGAAACACAAGTCTCTAATGACGTGTTTGGAATTTTCGCTAACGAGTTCTCGTCACTCCGAAATGAAATGTGTTAATTAATGTTTTTATACAGTCTTAGCAGTCTTAACGTCAACTAAAAGTGATGTATTAATAACATCAAGGGCTTAGAGCACGAGTCTAAAACGGTTTTATTATTCTTTTCATGAAACTTTCCATAGAGAAACATCAGATGGTAGATATTTAACTATGAAGTGTTATCAAAATACCTATGAGTACACTGTAAAAAAACCGATGTTAGTGAAAGCAATAAGAAAGCAATAAAGAGTATATTTTCACTCAATACTGGGCATTTGGTCATTTTACCCGTTTGTGATTATATTTAAACTAAAACTGACTACTTTCACTCAAATATACGTACTCTTTAAATATTAATTTCGAGTAATTTTCCATTGGTTTGCTAAAATTTAGAATTACTTTTTTGACTGAACTCATAATTTTTAATTTCACTGCACTGAAATTTTTCACTACACTTTTGAATTTTGTTAGTGGATACTTGACCTACTTCTTTATTTGATTTTGGAATTATTATTTTCACCAGACTTTTGATTCATTTTTCTTTTAAGTCACTATCACTTTTACGTAATAAACATACGTCAGAATTTCTCAATTATTGATAACAGTGACACTAAATGTTGAATAAAATGATATTCGTCCCAGGAAGCATGACTGGTAAAATAATTGGCTTTGCTTTTGAAACGCCATTAGTCACAAAAAATGCAAATCAGATAAAATAAAGAGGGCTTTAAGAGTGGCTATTGATAAATGACTCCTTTAAAGAAATTTATGACCCCGTCAAGAAAATTCAGCTGAAGATCAATTACTGAATTATAGATTTAAAGCCGCACATCCGACAAAAGGAAGCGATTAGTGGAGGCATACACCATTATCGCCCGACGTAATTCATAAACTTGAATTTAGTGCTCGCTCTGCGTTCGACAAACATAAATTTTAGGGACCACCACACAGTCCTGGGCAATCAAGCGAGCAATATTCATTTTTGATGATCACGAGCCATATATTTAAGCTCTATAATCGACCCAAAATATGAACCAATATATTCCTATTTATAAAAAAATAATTAACAGAAAGGAAATGTTGTTAATTTTACTCATGACAAGATTTTCATTTGGATCCAATAAATTAATTGTCTAAAAACTGTTACGCAAACGCATAATGACCAATATTTTTTGTTATTCCCTATTTTTGTTCCTGAAAGGTTATGTCAATAGTAAAATATTTATTTCCTATAAAGGTAAAGCCCCATTTTCATATAAAATTTCATATTCAGACGAATTTCTATGCGAAAAATTTTGAAACTTCAAATTTTGTTACTAAATGAAAAAATGGCCATACAAAATATATTTACCTCATAGATCTCCGTTTTAATCCACCTCTATCATTAACTCTAATTTTACGTTTAGGATTTTGACCATCCTGTACATTGGAAACTAAACCATTGAATTCTTATAACTGCACTCTTTAAATTATAAGAATATATTGTTTAATATTTTGAGTTGAAACGTTAAATAAATAGAAATCATAACGTATTTTGAAATTTTGACATATTTACGTGAAAGAAAAGTAGAAAAAACTGACAACAGGGATGTGGAATACTAAACATGAGGAAATGAAAGATAAAATTTAAATATAGAATAAGTTTTTAGTATAAAAAGGCAAAATCGTTAAATGAATTAAATCAATCTGTCAAAATAAAGCAAGAATGTAAATTTTTGAACTAAATTGACTGTAAAAGGCAACTATAGATCGTAGAAAAGTTAGAAGGTACAATGAAGTAAATTTTGAAAAGTTATTATCATATTGGAGCATTGGTTTGAGGAAATTAAAAAATATATATGTTAAAATAAACATAACAAAATATAATTAAAATATTCGAAATAATAAATAAAATAAAAAAAACAAAAACTTCTTATTCTTCTTATTCTTATAAAATAAAACATAACAATATGTAAGCATAATAGTATTAAAATATCCGCGTCATTGTATGATGTCTGCCTCTGATCTGAAGTTTGCCATCGATCAATTTATTCGAGTGTATGGTACGTGTTTTATATAGATTACTACAGTTTAATAATGAAAGCGATGGCAGAGCACTTATATACTAGTCAAATTTTCATTATTTTTGGTATAAACTTATGGAGGTGCGCATAAAAGAGTTCAAGTTACATTTGGTCCACAAGTAAACTTTAATTAGCGCCCTCTACTGCCGCGAAGTTTGTACTTAACACAATATTAAGCACCATTCCAACCGTGGGGAGAGAAATTTTATTACCCAAAATTTGTAAATTAACCCGAACACATAATCCTGTATACGACATCATGATGTAACATGAAACGTTGACCGAAACGATTAATAGTTGGCCCAGTTCCGACCTCTCGGCATTGCTCCGGCAAATCCGCCCTTGCCAACTTCAAATCAGAAATCGTTCAGTCATATTGCTCGTTTAAACTATTAGTTATAGGATGTGACGCATTAAGAATTAACCGGATATAATCAGAATTAAGTATCGGACCCATTAATCATGGCAGGGCGCCGGATAAGAATTTGATTATCAGTTTAGTACGTACAGCCACTCCTCCGGCCACAGCCTGTATCCGTCGAAGCCTTATTAGTGTGAGAGATCAGGAACCACATGTGCAATTTTGATTCAATATACTTATACAGTGAGAACTTTAAATATAAGCATATATTTTAACTCCGGCGATCGGTAAATACCCATTTCAAAAACGAAAATAATAGTTCAACATTAACAACAACAATTTTAATTGATACTGCTTTTACTAATGCTGGTATCAATTATCAGCAGTCTCACTTGCCATGTCATTGTACAAAAATGTGTCTGCCTCTGAACTGAAGCTTCGCATCGATCAATTTATTCGATACGTACCTAGCGACACCCTAATGCCTGACGTTCCCGCTTATCATGCCAACGAAAAATCAAGGTTTTTTTCCTGAAGGACTACTACTATAATTTTTGAAACGATTAGGCTAGAGTAGTGTTTTATTAACTTTTCTTTGGTATTTTTCTAACGATTCAAACAATGAATGCCGTCCTGCACTGGACCAATACGTTAAACAGGTGTTTCCCTTCTTACAGAAGTTTTATTTTTCACGTCAGGGGACGTAATTTATATATTTACAACAGTCAAGGGAGCGATAGTTAAATCAAATCGGGCAGTTCATTTCTCCGACAGTTTGTATTACCTATTTCAGTTTATTGGTTCCATGGTTCCCCGAGGAGAAGACTGCCTGGGTTATTTAAGTAAAGTCATGCATTAATCTGTGTAATACGCCGATACTAGTCCGTTTTATGGCGCGTATCTTCCCTAAGCTCGGTAATTTCCACTCAATTCTCTGGGTTACGTGTAGACGTTCTGATGGTCTCCTCATTAAACTCGTCAGGGGAAGGTTATAGCGGGTCTTCCAAAGAACAACTCTAAGAATTATGAAGTATTTAATATGTTGAACCTTGGGGTAATTAGTGCTTTAATATTGCAATAAGGCGACCATTGTGAAAGAAGCTGGGTGTCTGAATAGTTATTTATTGTATGTAAGTGTTTTAAGTAGCATTCTATTCACGTTAGAATGTGTAAATTCTTATTATTAAGTGGTTAAAAGGCAATTAAAACTCAAATGCAATACAACGTTTTATCCATAATCACATCACAATTATATTTGTGGAGTCAGAATTGTTGGAATTTAATAAAAAACGACTTAATATTTCTTAGTAGTCCTCAATGAAACGTAATAATTTTGTTATACCTCCTATGGCTATTGCTATGGTACGTTGTTTATTATCGATTAACTTCTTCTACAAAAATTGCAAGTGCTCGGATTTGATCCCGATTTGTGCAATTTTTTAAAATCATATTTTCGTGATAGAAGGCAATTTGTTATGTACTTTGGTCATAAATCAACAGTCTTTACAGCTAAATTTCGCACAAAGAAATTTCCAATTAATTTAATTTATACTGATAATTATCTGTTGACATGTTCTGGATATTTTCTATCTATTAAAAACGTGTTTCTTGATCTCCACGTTCTGCGTGCTGTGGTGTCAAAATTATTAAGTGTCATTTTCGTTAGTCACCCAGGTCAAAAAGATAGAAGTTTATGCGTCAAAGATAGGTCGATAATGGTGGGCTTATAGGCTAGTAGTGGAAAAAAAGATTTTTTTCGCAAAAAAATATTTTCAAACTTTTATTAATATAATTATGTACTGTATTACTTCTAGCACTTTTAAATCTCCAAAAAAAAAAGTGCAATTAGAATTCGAAGGCGACTTAAAAATCTATTCGTTCTTGTTTTGACAGTAAAAAATTATCTGTAACATTAAGAAAGGACAGTCGTAATACTACCACACTATAATTCAGTAACAACACTTGACAGCAGGCTCCAAAAATACGGAATGTAATGCTACCCCATGATTCGCCAAATTGATTGTTCCTCTNATTTTGGTAGAACCACTCTGTCAAATTACTTAATAAACTATTACAGTCAGCTTCTAATGCATTCTCATTGATATTAGATGTAATAAGGGAGGTGTCATCAGCATATATTGTAAAATGCGTACTACTCGAGAGAGAATCTATCTCATTCACATACAATAGATAAAGCACCGGACCTAGAACAGAGCCCTGTGGGACACCTTGTTTTACTTGGTGTGACTCAGAGTTATTTTCTTTCTTGTTCTCCACGTTCTGCGTGCTGTGGTGTCAAAATTATTAAGTGTCATTTTCATTATTCACTCAGGTTAAAAAGATAGAAGTTTATGCGTCAAAGATAGGTCGATAATGGCGGGCTTATAGGCTAGTAGTGGAAAAAAGATTTTTTTCGCAAGAAAATATTTTCAAACTTATTACTATAATTATGTACTGTATTACTTCTAGCACTTTTAAATCTCCAAAAAAAAGAGTGCATTTAGAATTCGAAAGCGACTTAAAAATCTATGCGTTCTTGTTTTAACAGTAAAAAATTGTCTGTAACATTAAGAAAGGACAGTCGTAATACTACCACACTATAATTCAGTAACAACACTTGACAGCGGGCTCCAAAAATACGGAATGTAATGCTACCCCATGATTCGCCAAATTGATTGTTCCTCTCGCTGAAAGCTGTCCGTTATTGTTATTAATTTACAGTTTTTACCACTGCCAGACTTTATTTAGCACCAAACTTCTGTATTCCTTTTTGTAGCGCTATTAATCATTACGTCTAGGATTAATAGCGCCACACTAATGTATGTGTCCCTGGTGTGCAATTTCGCCTCATACCTCGAAAACAAACGCAGAGCAACGTTTATCACTTTCACTCACTAGTTCATATCTGTGGCATCGTCGTTCGAAGACAACCTTTTAGTTTTATAGACCGAACAGTTTTCTAGTCTTGGGAGTGTTTTCTAAGTTCCAAGCAATTAGGTGGCCAACTTGGTGTAAAGAGATTTTAAATCCACCCCAGGAAAAAAAGTTACTAGTTGCAACTGTAAGCACAAGGATATTCATATTAGGTGTTACCCTTTGTATCTCTTGAACTTTCAACCAGAGAAAAATTGTAAGAACTGAAGTTTAAAGGACCTTCTTTGCAATCTCAAAAAAATATACAGGGTGTGGCGTGTAGAATCTATAAAAATGAAACTACAGCTTCTTAACGTCATTTGTAATAGAAAAATCTGACACGAAAAAGTTCTATTTTTGCGTTTTTTTTTCATAAATTAAAGTTCAACTATGGATCAAAATATTTTCTCTGCAACGGTCCTGTCCGTGTGCTGTAGACCAGCCGCGTAAACAAATCGTCGTTGAAAGATTGAAAGATATTTCTCAACGTTTGGAGAATTTTTCAATACAAAACTAAGAAAAATAGATATTTAAAAAAAACTGATATTTTCTTATTACAATAATTAATAGTAATTACTATCTTAAATGCATTGTTGTTACTGCAAGAATTAGCAAACAAGACCACATCCGTAAGCATCTGTAGTTGCCATCTGCGTGCAATAAAAATACTCCATTAAAATATGGAACAAAATGAAATAAAACTTACCATTTCTATAGAAAATGTTGAAATTGATCCCCATCAGCGCGGATACAGGCATGGCACCTACGCACCCAATTTTGGTGAATATTTTCTCAAATTCCAGGTATTCCCCTAATTGTGTCAGCAGCTTCAAGTATTTGTAAGGTTTTGCAACTCTTCCACCGTAGCAATTGGAGTATTGTAAATCAATGACTTCAAGTAACTCCAAAGATAAAAGTCCATTGGAGTTAGATCGGGTGACCGAGGTGGCCACGGCACAGGACCAAAACGTCCAATCCATCGCTGAGGAAATATTTCACTCAAAAGTGTCGTTACTTCTCGAATACTGTGTGGAGGAGCCACAACTTGAAGATAAAACATGCGTGCCCGAACTTGTAATACCACACCGTCCAATAATTCGGGAAACCGGTTCTCCAAAAAGGCAGTATATGTTGGTCCATTTAATCGTCCTTCAAAGAAATAGGGACCCACAAGTACATCGCCTATTATGCCAGCCCAAACATTTACCGAGAACCGATGTTGAAAATGAGTTTCCCTAATCGCATGAGAATTTTCATCGGCCCATATGTGCATATTATGGAAATTCACTTCATCACGGATAAATGTCGCCTCATATGTTTCACAAACATAAGCAGAAAAGTCTACTTGATTGGCACATTGCCGTAAAAACCATCTGCAAAAACGCATTCGTTGATCACAATCCGGGGGTAAAATCTGTTAAAGTGGTTGCAGATGATAGGGGTGCAACAGCTGGTACCTTAAAATGCGATGTACTATACGAGGTGAGGTTCCTACTTGCTGTGTGAGTCGTCGAGTACTAATTGTGGGGTCTTCGTCAAGATTTTCCAACACTGCATCTTCAACATTAAGGTTCACTTACTGACCACGTCCTTCTCCTCGAGGAATAACACTTCCCGTATCTCTCAGCCGTTGAACGCACTGTAGGATTGTATTTGCATATGGGGGGTGACGTTGTGGCCATCGTTCCCAGTACAACCTAGTCGCCGTGAGCGCATTTTCTCCATCTGCACCATACACTAACACCATATCGACACGTTCGGAAATAGTAAATGCATTGTTTTCTCGGTTCATTGTAGAACTAGTTTGTGCACAAACTAAAAAATTAAGCAAAGTAAGAAATAAGAATTTCGTTTTTAATGTAATTGGCACGCTATTCTTATTTTTTACTTCGTTCACTGTCACTATCGTGGAATTACAAAATAAAAACTTTTGTCTGGAATCTTTCACTTATTAACACTGATGGGTCGATGGACGATGCTTAATATTTAATAATTAAGTGAATAATTAAGTTAAGAATCAATACAAATACAAAATCAGTTGACTGCACAATTTTTTTGACAATGTAACCTAACCTTCTTTTAATATTAGTAGTATTAGATTATGACGACTTAAATTATAAGATTGCATCTCAGGCTGCATAAAAACATTTCCAAAGTTTTTAATAAATAACGCAGGGCCTGCCATCATTTTCGTTGAATAAATGAACTTTAATTTACAAAAAAAGCTTTTTCGTATAAGACTTTTCTATTATAAATATCATCAGGAAGCTGTAGTTTAATTTTAAATAGATTATACACGCCACACCCTGAAACATGAAACTTTACCTAATTAACCGCAAATGTCACTGAATTTGTTTACAAATATCTCAACCAAATACCAAAAAAAGTAATTGTCGGAGGAACTTTTGAATTATCCGAGGAATAGCACAAAAACTATTTAAGTTTCTACACCAATTAAAAAACACCCTATAGATACCGCTGTAGCAGGTACTTGATGCACTGTCTTATTTTCCTTGCTATAAAAACCTCAATTCTCCAAAATCCGAAATAACCGCAAGTGCGCTTGTTTTCCAGGTGAAATGGTGGTTTCCAGCGCTAAATACGACGTGCAAGTGGTCAGCAAATCCGTGTTCCACGTGAAAATGACCGTAATTGTGCGAAACCTCCAGAAGGAAGACGCCGGTTCTTATCGCTGTATCGCCAAGAACTCCCTGGGCGAGGTGGAGAGCAATATCCGCCTTTACGGTAAGTTTTAAGACGTGTGTACTCCATTCCACGTACTGGAAGCCCTTTAAAAGTTTCGTTTAGGATGCAGAAGGCGAAGTAAAGGGGTGGTTAATATACCATCGTGCCGTTTTTATTAGAAGTCTGTAGGGTTTGGGTCTAGACGAGTTAGTTTAGGAGCAGAGAAATAAACGGAGTTTAATGAGTATGCGTAGGGTACCAGAAAGGATGTTAATAAGACTTTTTTTATTGACGAAACCAATACAACTTCAGAGTTGCTTATTTCAGTTAATTAATGTGAATTCCTTAATAAAAAAAATGTTTTTTATAAAACTAGAACAGGAATTTATTAAATTTTATAATTACACAGTAATAGATCCAACTATATTGGGTGTATCAAAATTTAACTACAACCTTTAAAGCGCATATTCCTTTGACTTTAATAATAAAATTCTTATCGATTGATTTTAATTCACCCTGTATAGTACACTGTATAAACATTTCACTCAAATTTCACTCAATAGCCAAAAGTATCTAGGTATCAAATTTGGTACTGATGATTCAACTGATTAAGAAGATAACGAGCGTTCAAATAAAAACGTGGTCGAAGTTGGCTCTGACACATTGGACGTAGGGAGTAGCTTATAGCGACCAACTTAACCTCATTTCTCAACGAGCTGTATAGCAGCTGTCAGTTTCAATAACGTTAATGACTATATAACTTTATTTTAAAGAATAATCATGATAACAATAACAAACAATTAAAGGAGCTGCGGAAAGTGTCCTCCTCCTTGTTATAACAATAAATTAAAGCAGCTGCTGAAAGTGTCCCCCTCCTTGTTCCAAGCACTTTTCACACCTGTTCGTCAAAGAATTAAAGACATTTTCTAAGATGCTCGGGGTATTGTTAATTTCAAGAATCTTGTCTGTAAGTCGAGCCTGCAGATGGTTTAAATCAGGAATAGGCAGTTCAAAAATAGTGTTTTTAAGGTAAGGCCACAAAAAGAAATCACACGGCGTAATATCACATGACCTCGGTGGAAATTCATGTTCAGCATTGAGACTTATTAGTCGATTTTGGAAAACTTCCCTCAACATATTCATCGTCTCGCCTGCCGTATGTGCCCTTGCGCCATCTTGTTGAAAGTAAAAGTTTGTAATTTCGTTTTCTTCCAGCTGGTTAACAAAAGGAGCGATAATTTCTTCTCTATACCTTTGCGCAGTAAGAGTACCATAAAAAAAATAGGTCCATAAATCCTCCTTCGATTGAGAGCACACCAAACTCCAATCTTTTGAGCGTGTAGAGGGCCCTCGACAAAAAAGTTATCAGAAGACCACATTCTCATATTCTGTGAGTTTACGTAACCACTTAAATGAAACCAGGCTTCATCAGAAAAAAAGATGATATTATGAAGTTCACCGTAGTTGTTTAAAAACCATTCACAAAATACAGCCCGTCGCGGAAAATCAACTTCATGAAGTTCTTGCTGACAAGTTAAACGATAGGAGAACAAGCGCAAATCTTTTTTTAAAACTGTGTGGCAGGTACCGACTGATACTCCCACCATTTGTGATAAAACACGTACAGAAGTTCTTGGCGCATTTTCCATTATTTGTTGGACATTTTCTTTTAATTCTTCAGTCCGCTTTTTAGGTCGGCCGCTTCCTTCTGTTCTTGTTACACTGCCCGTTTCACGAAAAACATTAACACAACGCTGAACTGCACTTTGAAAAATTTTGTACTCAACAACGCCGGGAAATTGATTTTGAAATTCTATGAAACATTCCTCAATAGAATACTTCCATATTCCATCAATCTTGCGTCCATTTCTAAAGTAGGACTCTATGATAAACACTTTTTGTTCTTGAGAAAACACCATTTCAAAAGCTTTTTAAAACGAAAATATTCAAATTGATAGCGGCGATATAGCGCTTTGACAGATGACGTTTAAGTTCATTTGCTATACGCTACGCCCTACGTCCAAATTTTCAGAACCAACTTGACCACGTTTTTATTTGAACGCTCGTTATAAAAACGCGTTGCCAACATGAAATCTTCAGGCTATATTTTCATAACTGATTGTGTTAATTTTTGCAGTCGAATTAAGATATATCTGGAATTATCATCCCTCAAAACGTTATTTCTAAATTGTAAGGGATAGTCGTATATTAGTTAGCAAAAAAGTACCTACATTTGAGTTCTGTCGACGTTTCTATTTCAGTCTGTCCTAGTGACCTGTGTTCTTGTCTACTAATAAATTTATGTCGAGGAAAGGGTATTTAAAAATAGATGTCAACATTCACTTTTTTATAAAATCAATAAATGCAGATCTGACGCCGTGCGAAATTATTCATCTGTCGCATACTCTAGAATTCTGTAGATGCCTATATTCCTTCGTGCGTTGCGATGCCATACTTTAACAAAATACAAAGAAATAATTTAGGATGTCACGACTGGTTTTAGGAAGTGACAGTTACTCAAAAGTAGTTGAGATATTTAGATCACGGAGCGACCGTAATGGTATTGTATCACGAATCAAAAATCGCCTGTCACTTTATTTTTACTATACTTTCGAATTGTCAAAAAGGAATTCGTAACAATGATGAAAAACGCTTGTCTGCCGCCATCAGTGGCATATCTTAAGCCTCCAAAGACACAACAACGCACTGGATAAGAAAATATAAGTTTTAGCTACACTTTCTAATTTTTGAGCCAAATCGCCTTAGAGTGGCTAAGGCGGTAATCGATCCATGCCGCCTGAGATTACAGTTTGTCAAAGCCATCATGATGACATAGATAGAAGGGCCCTAGATCAAAAAATTTCGGACCAGTTTTGAATCCCACCAAGCGAGATGCGGTAGAACTAATTTCGCGGAGTTTGCGAAGAAGGCGTTCAAACTTCGACCCAGGAAATGTGTTGTTAATTATTATTCGAGACCAAGTTCCTGGTGATAACGGGAAATTCAGAGCTTCATGAAATATGATTTAAAAATGTAACGAAGAACATGATTATAGCATTATAGTCAGAGTGACATTAATAAAGAAGAAATGAAACATGATACGAGAAACACGTACATATGGACGGTAAGTTTTATACGTTCCCCATACAAAGAATATTCACACGAACGAGGCATGTTAGGCTAGGGGTCAGATTTTTAACTATTTTTCTTAAGTCGAAACTTTGTTGTGAATATCAAATAGTTGACTTAATAACATTAAATCTATATACAACCGTCTGTATCTTGGTAACTATTGAGAAGTGGACATATGAAGTATATGAACCATTTAATAGACGATGCCCATATGGTATTGTAAAATACTTAACCATTCCTCTTAATCATATATATATGTTCCATCTTAATATTTTATTTTTTTATTCTATTGGCCCAATGATAAAGGAAATAAAGCCAGATAAAGTATTTCAAGGGAATAAAAGTTCCTAGCAGTGTTTTGAAGAATATCGAAGTTTTTATTTCACATTTTAAGAAATGTATTCCCCCTACTTGAATATCTGATAACGCGTGAAAGAAAGAAAAACACAACGAAAGCATTATACCATTTAGGCAGATTATATTCAATAGGGCGCAATTTGTTTCTTGTACGTCCTACAGCTGTATCGAGACAAAAGACAATTTGCGAAACCTCTCAGAAAAATGATTCCCGTGCAAATGTTTACAAATCGATTCGGACAAATTGTTCGGCGAGTGCAAACTTCCACGGCCCGTATAAAACAAAGTTGGTTTACCCAATTCATCACGGTAACCCTTATTCTAAGGCACGGCATTATAAAAAGACGCCCTTTATCATCGCCTTCTCCGCATTTGTTCCAATATATGCATCAAGTCGTATTATGACGACAAACAAGCGAGAGCGTGATGTACAGGGTGGTCCGCTAGTGTGGCAAGGGGCAGTTTTACAGCGAATTCAAATACATATTGCATTGTCAGGAATACAGCGTTTCCCCTAATGTTTTTTATTGGATTTTTGAATTATATTGTTTATTTTGTTCAGTAGGCTTTTGAATTTTTTTCACTTGACTTTTGAAATTAGTTATCTTTATATTTACTGGATTTCTTATTTTTTTCTCACAGAACTTTTACCTCTTTACTGAATTTTTGAATTATTTCTTAGTGTACTTTTGGTTTGGACCTAAATATTTTGTTTCATTGTTGAGGTTACAACTTTTCTAGTATTTGTTACAAAATTTTTTAATTATCTCATTCACCGTACTTTAGATTTTTTTTTATTTGACCTTAAAATAATCTTGTAAATGGACTTTGTCTTTGATTTATGGTCACTGTACTTGGAAATTATTTTTTACTAGACTTTTGAGTTGTCCCTTTATTATTTTTTTACCGAGCTTCTGATTTTGTTTGAACTAAAATTTTTGGGCTCTTTTATTTCAACTTTTCCCATTTCTCATATTTTTTACCACACTTTTGAAATAACTTCTTCACTTGACTTCAGAAATATATTACTGGACTTTGATTTTTCCTCTGAACTTAAAAAAATGTTTTAAAACATTAATTGTAGTAAACAGTAATTGGGTTTTCTCAGTGTGGATAGTGAAACTAGTAGACATACAAATAAATAAAACAATTGGACTTTGCCACACTAATGGACCACCCCGTATTTTCAGAAATACCAGGGCCAACTAGGGTCTACGGCTTATCTCTGGACGAGGAGGATTATAACGAGCAGTTCGGGTCAGCTGAGCGGGATCAGGACGAGGAGGCGCCAAACGGCGTCGTTGAGAGGTCCCGGACCTCAACGCTCTCTACTGTGGAGGCTCCTTCGAGGGCCAATTTCGTGGACAACAACCACGTGCCTGCGGATGGGGTGCCCCGATCAGCTTCGCCTCGCTGTTCCTCATCGACTGTGTTAGTGGTACTCGTGCTTTTATTTCGGTGGCAAACGATATGACGACCTGTCTGTAGCAGCGATATTTTTTAGTGACAATAACGAAACTTTGCTCCCTATACAGTGATTATCGTAGGTCACCTGTGTGTTTGATACCTAGCCAAAGAAATCAGCTTTTGATAGTCTCCGAATGTTTTTTAAAATGATGGCGATGACTGGCATTGTTAACCAGATTTATTCATCTACAAAATCTTTATCATTTACTGTTTAAAGGTGTAGCAATATACAGGGTGTTCGCACTCTAAGGAAGGATATTTGAGGAGTATAATTAATCCAGACGCTGCAATCTGATTTTTTTTCAAAAGCAGTTGAATAATAAATATACATTTAAATTAAAGTTTTAACTATTTTAATTTTTTTGTCATAGTTGTTAGGGGGTGATATTAGAAGAAAAGTTAGGCCTAGTTGGCTAAAAATGTGTTTCTGTGATATAAATACATGAAGAAAGAAAAATTATATTAAAGATAATAGAACATTAGGAGGTTATAGGTAGTCGTTAGGTGAGCATTATGAAATAAGAAATCTTATTACTTATCAATTATGATGTCAAAGCTAGTGTTGTATTCACATATGTTTTTATTGTTAGTGATATGTTTCATCACTTACATTATCACTAGAGCTGTCACAATTGGTCCGCTAGCCATTGGCGCCATGTTGAACCAGCTTGAAAGTAGATTAATTACTTATTGAAATATTTCGTCAGTAGATGTCGAACGATCGCTCTCATATTTTATCACCGCCGCGGTACAGAATATTCTAACTACACAGAAGCGACATAAACGGCGTCTCCTTTGATGTTGGCGTGGTGAAAATATTCGACCTTGAACGGTGGTGAACAACATGTTACACTGAGAGAAAGGTTATCAGAGATATACTGAAAAAACAGTTTATAAAATTTACTTTGAGATATTAAGCCTTTAAATTTTTATATGAATGAATAATATAATCCATAATTCCAGTACAATTTTCAATAGTTGTGCCATAAAACAATCAGTTGGACATAAATTATATTACACTGGTTGTCGATGTAAGGCATGATTTTATGCTTAATTAAAAAAAAAGCTAATTTGATTTACACATGATACGCATCTGTTTTACTACTATAATTAAAAATTTCGTGTAGATGAAATATAGTTATAAATAAATCCAAATACCACAAAAAAGAAATTATTTTTTTAATATTAAATATACAATATTATTTACGATTCATAAGTAATGGCCTCTAGGGAAACATTAGATCCTTTACTTCAAAATATTACGATTGAGCCAACATTTCTTAATAAAATATTGATAATAAAAATACAGGGTGTCGAAGTTAAAAATTGAATTTTGGTAATAATTATGTTACTGAATATAAGAATGTAAGAATTTTAAGATAAATGTTTTTGGTACGAGAGATCATCTGTTATTTATTTCGATGTATATTCTAGAGGGCACCGCATAAGCCATGTATGTGACGTAAATGTGAGCGTAACTTTTTTTATGAGTAACGTAAAGCTTTTAAGTAACGAGTAAGTTTTAAGTAACGAGCTCTTATTATTAAAAAATCTTAAAAGTAAAGAATCCAGTATTTCTCTATGGGCCATTACTTACGGACCACCCTGTATTTGTAACATTTTATACAAAGATAACAAATAAAGTTTTCCGTAGTCCACCTTTGTCCAAAATGTATCTCGCAAAGTCGGATTTTTCTCGAGAAGATCCTGTCTATTGCACGCTCTCAACCATGCTGAAGCTCTAAAAGAAAATTGTTTAGTTTATTTCATTCAATGCTATTTAGGTATATAATGTACATAAATTTAGATTTTTATTAATTATCAAAAGATATACGTAATAATTCTAGTATACATTCAATATATTTCAAATTTTGTAAAACATAGCTAATTATTACACATACCTACTCGAGTCTTCGGGAATGGAAAGAAGCTTAGTCCTCTACCTGTTTTGGATAGGCACCCTCGACAAATACAATAATAACCCCCTCCACGATACATCACAAATATTATGTCTGTTTAAATAGTTACTAATACTAATCACCAGAGAGCGGACAATTTGTGTCTTTAACCTTGAACATAGATATGTCATTCATAAACCTAGATACATTATCCATGACGCAGTGGTGTGTCGGATATGCATCGGAAATTTACGTGATACTTCACGAAAATTCCACGGTACATACATTTTTAGGCGTTATAAAATATTTAGAAAATCAGAAATTGTATNCGTAAATGTGAGCGTAACTTTTTTTATGAGTAACGTAAAGCTTTTAAGTAACGAGTAAGTTTTAAGTAACGAGCTCTTATTATTAAAAAATCTTAAAAGTAAAGAATCCAGTATTTCTCTATGGGCCATTACTTACGGACCACCCTGTATTTGTAACATTGTATACAAAGGTAACAAATAAAGTTTTCCGAAGTCCACCTTTGGTCAAAATGTATCTCGCAAAGTCGGATTTTTCTCGAGAAGATCCTGTCTATTGCACGCTCTCAACCATGCTGAAGCTTTAAAAGAAAATTGTTTAGTTTATTTCATTCAATGCTATTTAGGTATATAATGTACATAAATTTAGATTTTTATTAATTATCAGAAGATATACGTAATAATTCTAGTATACATTCTATATATTTCAAATTTTGTAATACATAGCTAATTATTACACATACCTGCTCGAGTCTTCGGGAATGGAAAGAAGCTTAGTCATCTACCTGTTTTGGATAGGCACCCTCGACAAATACAATAATAACCCCCTTGACGATACATCACAAATATTATGTCTGTTTAAATAGTTACTAATACTAATCACTAGAGAGCGGACAATTTGTGTCTTTAACCTTGAACATAGATATGTCATTCATAAACCTATATACATTATCCATGACGCAGTGGTGTGTGGGATATGCATCGGAAATTTACGTGATAATTCACGATAATTCCACGTTACATACATTTTTAGGTGTTATAAAATAATTAGAAAATCAGAAATTGTATACTACAGATTTATTAAATAAAGTTCGGTTAAAAATAGTGTCGTTCTTTTAATTGGAAATTAGGAGTCAATGTAACGAATAGCCTCAGGCGACGCACATGATAGAATAGTCCAACTCACGCTCCATTCATAACAGGGCTGCAGTTTGAATTCTGACCAATAGGAATTCGATAAACGCAACCGATGTCGACGGATGGACTAGAGATGGGCGCGAGTGTCATTTCATTTCTTTAGAACTAAATTAACTTAATTATTTTCTCGTTATTTAACCTGTTCACATGATTTATGGATTTTAAATAAAGGGTACAAATCTTCGCGAGGATAATACGATATATTTGCTATACATAATAATTATATTTTGCATAGTTTATACACAATACATTTTTGAATGCGTACACATCTCTACCAAAATTTGACCTATTCTTCGGGTTAAAGACACACATTGTCCGCTCTCTACTAATCACTCACACTAAGTCTAGAATAAATAAATACTAATAATAAATACACAATACACAATAAACACAAAATATAAATACAACACACCACAAGTAAACAACACGTTCAAAAGTGAGGATGGATAGAATTATTATTGATTGCCTAAATAAGCTTGGTTACTTGACGGAAAAAAAACATGTTTCCATAGCGATTTTAGCACATGCGCACTGGAAATCGACTTACGCGGGAACCACTTTGTCGCTTCTGTGTCTGTGTAGTTAGGATATTCTGTAGCGGCGGATAAGTTTCGCTGAAACAAGGCTAGAAACATACCTAATGATGCGATCTATAAGGGGATCCCACCTAAGTGGAATCGATGGCAGGGATGCGTAAAACAATTTACGTGTTTCACAATGAACATAAATCTTTTAATCATTGTTCACTTTATTTTATGTTGATGATCCGACAGCTCTAATTAACATTGTTAATAAATTATTTTTTATTATGTAACATATTTTTTTTAAATTTTCAACGGAAATAAGTAAAGTATAGTTTGTGTATATAGATTTTTAATGATTATATATTTTAGAATAAAATTGGCAATATTAAAATACTCTATTTATATATTCAGAATATCATATGCTGATTTCTTACGCTGTAAATTGATCCTTTTAATAATTATAAGTACCCGTTTTCTTTTTATATTTTCGAAAAAGTGTATTGTACACATATGAAGTGTGGTTAATAAGTTCCTTCAGAAATCAGTAAAAATTTATTTTTTAATATTTTGTTACCCTTAGAATTTATGGTACGTTATTCTGAAACGTCCTGTATCTGTTGCTGCATTTCAAAATGTTACACACTTCGAGATCTGGATTGCTATAAAAATCAAACATTTCATCTTTTTATTTTCTATAAAAAAAAAGACTCGTAAATTTGGCTGGATTAAATCAAATAAGGGAGGAAGCCACTGCTAAAACGTGACCACTTTGTTCTTACCAAATTTACTTCCCTCTAGTCATTCTTAAATTATGTTAAGAAAAAAACTGTAAACTTTATGAAACTTCATATGTATGGGAACATTCTGCTCGATAAATCGCCCAAGTTTAGTAATTTCAACTTTTCCGGAGGAAAAAGTATATTTCGTGCTCCCAGTCGATTTCAGACAAAAGGTGACACTTTAGACTATTTAAAAAATATATCTTTGCGCATTTTTTCCGGTACCAGAGAAAGACGTTGCCAAGTCTCTTGCATTAGCCAAATATCTTTCAGAATCCAACAAATAGTGGTAAAGTATCCATCCCATATAAAAGTTCGTATATCAGCGACTGTTTCATTTTCGTAATACAGGGTGTACAAGGAAAAAGTATCCTAAACCGAACATGTTTAGGTATGTGTTTACTTTTATACAGTAGAAACATGGCCAAACATTTTACTCTGCGTTGTACCATCGTTGTTTGTTGTTGTTACCAAGTTGTTTGAATTAAATGTGAAATATTTAACAATACGATCGTGTTCATCAATGTTGTTTACTCTACGTTCTTCGAAAAAAAAATGAATAAACCGACGTAACGTCAGGCTAATTTTATTGAAAATTCCCCGAAACCACAGCAAAAAAATGCTTTGAAAATATCTCACTAATGGATGATTCACGTGTTGACAAAGGGTATAATTTCCTTATTGTTATTACAAGTTTTGTTACAGCTTCAGATTTGGATGGTGCAATGTGAAAACTCTATTAATGTTGTCAGACCATTAATCATGCCTATAGGAAATTTTGTAGGCGAAAAAATGTCGCAAATAATTTTTAAAAAGTATAAATCATTGGTATGCATACAAACAAGGACTATTGCTACGTTTCAGATTGAAATTTATAAGCTCCTCGTTTTCCTATTATATTTATTTCGTATAAATCGTAAGTTTTTTGGAATCTTATTGACCACACTTCTATTTAGTCAGTGTAGATAACAAAAATCGAGACCATGGCATGTTGCCTTATACAAAACAGTTCAACACATTATATTTTCCTGATTTTATAGAATCAAAAGTACAGAAAAATTAGTACATTCTTTATCTTTGATAATAAAAATATTATCATGTAATTTTTTATATAGCAGTTCTAATTTTTCTGTCTCAAATTGTAGTTGTATCATTTTTTCTTAAGAAACTAACTGAGACAAAACAACTAATAAATTCTTGTGCCAAATAATTTTTGTAAGCATTAACGTTCGTTTGTTATTGTTAATAAAGTTTATATTCTTTATTTACCGTTAGTGATATAGCTATTTGTTTGTTGATATAGCAAATTATGGATAAATTAATCCAGTTCATGAAATGTGGGCCGATTTCAATTGTATTATATTACATAAATCATCTACATGCCAAGAAACTGTATTGTCTTAGTTACAAAATTAACAGAATTTAAGCAAGTAGTGTAAGATATGATTCTACTAAATGTATATACATTCAAATGCTTAATGCTGTACATTTAAAATTAATTTATTATTCAAGATCTAATCCAAATTATATGATGATATACATAAGCTTTAGAAATATATTGGGTGTCCCCAAAAAGTTAGTTTAAACATGAAAGAATAAGTCTTAATCATAATTGTGAATATACGTTTAATATGTTAAATTTTTACGTCTTATTCTTTGGAATCAAATCGTTTAAACTGAGGTTTTTGAGGTATGTATGTAAAAAATGTTTAAAAACTCGTTAGCTGTATGTATTAAGATATAAAAATCGATTTATTGTATTTTAAAATTATATAATATACTTCCGAAAGCATTTATTTCTAATATAGATATATTTATACGTATTACTGTCTGAAACCGTCGAGTTTATTTCAAGTATCTAGCTGCACAGATTCATGGCTGGTTACAGATGGTGACCGATTTCCAAATTTACGGAGTTCTCAAACTATCGGATAGTGCCAACTTATAAAGTTGTATTAGTTAACTACATCTTGAACCGTCAAGTTTAAAGTTAGTCTTTGGAATGGATATAATGCGGGGGTGTCTCTGTTTGAAAATAAAACAACTTTCTTGGGGTGGCCAAGTTTTCAATGAAATATGTTAGATGTGGAAACACGGTGGGTTGATCTGAAATTTTTAACTATACCTGTAGCTCGAATAATCTGCCATAAATAAAGGTCGGGATGGTTTACAAAATATATGAGTGTTCTCAAGGAACTTAAAAAATTCTTTAAACTGTTTTTCGTTATCACGATACCCGTGAAAAATGTAAATGGTACATTATTTAGTGCCAGTTTGAAAATTGTTGTAGTGAAGATACGGTTTTATGATGTTCATACCGATGCATATCCTTTTTGTAAAATGAATTTACATTTTATGTTCCAAATAATTGTTTCGATAATTATTTTCATTAAAAATGTGTTACCAAAATACGCTTGGAGATAAATTAGTTATTATTACCTCTATTTTGAAATATAGTATATATTTATAATTGTAAATTGTTTGCATTAAATTTCTAAAAATAATAAAATGTTATTTAGTTAAGAGTTTAATTTTATTTTATAATATTTGTTCTGCTTTCAGATACAAAGCTATTGCATAGGTTGAGTAGATAAATAGGTAAAAAATTGTACTGAACACCAAGCGAGAGTTTCTCATACTACACAGAGAAAACAGTGTCATTAAAATTTACAGAATTGTAGCACAAACCTTCATACTTTGTTTGAAAATTTGACAAATTATAGGTAGGTAATACTTTCATTATTGTAAAAATAATCTTAAAAAACTTAAATGTCAAGTTTTCAAACAACATACCAGTCCATATTTGTGCTACAGTTGTGCAAATTTTCATAACAATTTTCATAACACATATATCACATTTTGATGTGTGATTCTATATTAAGCGGATCCTGGAGTTTACTTGTGTGATTTCTCTTCCAAGGTAGGTATGTCTAAAAATTAATTATTGTCATTAATATCATTTCAATTCGTAATTTTATGGCCAAATAACAACAGTTTTACAATTTTTAATTTATATATTTTAGTCATTCGAATTGATAATTTCCCTAATACAGAATGTACTGAAAATAAATTATAAATATATGCCTTAAAGTAATACCATCTTCCTTATTAAATCAGTTGATACACATATTTAGGAATCGATTATAGTCTTTCCGAAGTCAGTTGAACATGTATAAAAACGCCTAGCAATAAAATTTAATGTGTTTCAATTCAATTTGTATATATAATGTGTAGAAAACTTCTATTATGTTTATTTGACCAACAGCATATTTTAATTATTTATGTCCTCAAACCATTTTATTATACTGATGGTAAATTTCGGTTTGTTCCGTTTCAAAAGTCTCCAAAATGTCATGTTGTGATAATATTAGTAAACAAAATATCCCTGTTATTTCTCCCTGTTATATACAGTGTTGAAATTAATTCACTTCGCGGGGCCTCTTCCTGTCCTGGCTGAGACCCGCCAGCTGAGACCCACCGCCGCCGGATAAGGCCTGTTCTCCTGGCGATCACGCTTTTCTGGAGCATCTAACGGGCCCCTATCAATTATGGTCGAGATTACAGATGTAATACGTAAATGGTGTCATCTTCACGACACAATTCACGACAATTTATTTGAAGAGTACTATATTTGGGTGAAAGTACTCACAATCAGTTTTAGTTTAAATATAATCACAAATGAGTAAAATAATCAAAATGCCCAATATTGAGTGAAAATGTACTCGATAATTTCCTTGAATGAATTCACTCCGAATCTTTATTGCTTTCACTCACACCGATTTTTTTATAGTGTACTGTGCAGATGTCACTCACGTATGTCACTACTTTTTTATAACTGTATTAAAAAACACAAAATTGGTACGTTTGACGGAATGTCTTCGTCGCCCGTGGTGAGAGACCAAGCAACTACGTTGTGAGTTTTTATACTCAAATCGCGGTCTTAACCTGGCGCTGAAATTTCTAATCCCAGCTTTGCGATGATTAATTCACGAATAGTTGTCATTAAAAGTAACTAATGAAGAGGGTGTATCTCGAGCGGGGTATAAGTTTACGATTATTACCGTTTTGAGTCGAGCATCATTTGTAAACTCGCTCGAATTTATAGAAATGCGAACAATGTTGAGCTATGGAGGCGTTCTGCTAATTAGCTGCCGTTTGGGAAATTGGCTGCAGTATTTCTCTTCAGACGGACAAACTACACTGGCCCCGATGCATTAAAACTGGTGGCTGAAACATCGACGGTGTAAATTGGCACTAAATTGCAGCCACTTATCAAGTGATGTGCCAAGGAAAATGTATGCTTTTTAACTTTTGCGTTAAAATTATCCCTTTTTTCTATGGTCTATGGGAATGTCTAACTATTTTAGGGGTTAGTAACCCTGCAGATTTTCTTGTCAGCAACGTCCAAACGTACTTTTCTACACGAAGAATTAGACGACCGCGTCAAGCCAAATATTAAAAAATAGATGGAATTCAATGAAAAAATATTAAATTATTAAAGAATACTTGTAATTCTTTATAATTTTGGGAATATACAGGGTGTCCCTGAAAAGGATGGACAACGCTTGACCACAGGTTCCTTGGATGAAAACAAGACTATTTAGCCTAACTTACCTATATACAAAAGTGCATGCCTACTGAGATATAGCCTTCTAAATATAGAACAGACAACCTAGTTTTTTTCAAATATGTAATTTGAAAACAGTTTTTCTTAGAAACTTCTAATTTGGTATACATATTTTTTTATATAAGGGCAATGTAAATATAGAATTTGGTGAGAATACATATACAGGATGTTCTCTTTCTAGTGCCTGTGCGCCACTGGCTATCCCGTAACTTTTTTGTATGTGCGCCAATGACAACAGAATTTATATTTTTAAAAATAAGCACTATCTTAGAAGATTTTTTGGCTCTTACAAAATTTTGATATCGTTTATGGATTTCGAGTAAAATTCACATTTTTTATACATTAAATATAGGCAAAAATTCCGATTTATAAAAAATAATTTATAACTGCAGCATCAAAGCAGGGAATAATAATGAAAAAACGTCACATTAAAAAAATTTACACATTTTTGGTATTAGTATTATCAATCAAAATAAAAATCAACACTAATATTTTAAATAAACAATATCAACTAATAGTGTAAGAAAGGCAGCATTAACATTTTAAATAAACTGATATTTGTAATCACATTAAAATAATATTACTTACAGTAAATGCTCAAAGTTACTTTCTTGTTCTTAAACTGAAACATTAGTTCTTCGAAAATTAGAAATTATCCAATAATTGTGCATTAACTCTCATAACATTAATTTCATGTTGTATTCTGTCCCATATTCGTTTTCTGTATTTACTGAAAAGTTATTTTAAACTGTGATCAGTACGGAGTGGCTATAATTAAAAATACTTTGAGATAAAAAATTCTAAAAAAAATATTTAAAATACTATGCTATTATTTATCCTAAGTTTTTTATTGTATTTTTACTACAAAATTAATTATACTATTATCTAAACAGTGGCGGCTCGCCTTATGAAGCAACTGAGGCCGGACATCAGTGTAAAATTTGGTTCTCACACCGTTCTCACACGAGTATTTTAATACCTCCTATTCTACTATTAACCTAAATAAACAGTTAGGTAAACTAATTTCCAATTACCTATTTAAATAACAGTATAAAATAATTGTTTGAATATTGAATATCTCGCTGCTCGCCATTTCAATCGGGGCGGCATTGGGTACTGTCACTCCCCACTAGTCCCCACCACAGTGAGGCTAGAAATTCTTTGCTTGTAGGCGCGTCACACTTTCCTGCAATATGCTACAGTTCCCCCTCCACGCGAGGAGGTTAAATTAACGTGATTTAGGAGGGAACTGAGGCCGGTTCAAAGCTGCTTATAGCTTCAGTTCGCGGTTAATGTACGCATCGCATAGTACGCGGGTAGTGTCTGATGTCAGTGTGAGGGATAGTACAAAGGTTTTAAAGATGAGGACGAGGCAGGTATTAATTTAAATTAAATAAAAAACAACTTACTTACAAGAAAGCAAAGCTAAAAAATAGTTGCTTATTATTTTTTTAAAATCTGAATGAAAATGCTGCTGGCGAACAACAGTTTTTCTATAATATGGCAAATGCAACTAAACATTTCCAAATGGATTTAGTCGTTTGACCTTGAAATTTTTTTTTCTTTTTGCCCAACCTATTAAAAATAGTCACGGGCCTCACCTATTCACATTGTCACGAGCCACTGCATCTAAATACTGGATTTAGGGACATTTCTTTCTACTAATGTTATTATATTACTTTTTTCTAAGCAAAAATAAAGAGATAAGAGGCTAGAATATTATGATGAGCTCCCTGAGTAAAGGAATATGAAAAATAAGTCCAAATTTACGTTGCAAAGGAAATTTTTCCTTAAAAACTGCAATTTCGTTTTCATATTCCACTAGAACACATTATTAGTCTGTGATATACCCTAGAGCTGGCCGAAACTATTTAAATATCTTGAAGTTGGATAAATTCATTTGTTGTTTTTGTAATTTCCCTAGCTTCGCTGAAGTTTCCAGATTGTCTTTTTATTAAATTAGTAGTTAAATTGCAAAAGCACAAAGTAATCAAACTATGTAGGAATATCGGGAACAAGTAAATATGTTCAGATTTATTTGTTATTTTATTGCATGCTCGTATAACTTTTAATATGTTGTGGTCAAAGAAGAGAGATAACAAGCAAACAAGGAAATTATAAAGTAATTTTGTCTCAGGTCTCGCAAAACGAAACAATTTATGATAAGTAATTATTTCCGTTTTATAAAATTCAAATTTGGATTTTTATAGAAAACATTAAATATGAAATTGTATACATGATTATGAAAATACAAAGCGTTTTTAAGCATAAATTTCCTGTCCTATTTTAATTTTAATTTTTTTTTTTATTTATTTAAACGATAATCTAACGTAAAATTCTGGGTAAAGTCGAGAAAAATTCGTCTATTTCATTTTGATAATGATTACGTAATATTTAGGAACTTTGATCACTTGAAGCAGGAAAACAAAGAGATGTATCAATTTACAGGGTTATTGTGGGTAAATTGAGCTGTAAAAATTTCTCTCAACATTAGTCTTTTCGTAAGTATTTGTAAATTAGTGGTAGATTTTCAAAAAAACTGTAGTCTTCTTTTGCATTTTTTTCAAATCGATGTTAAGGATGAAAAAAAAAATTTTTCCACGAAAATCGAATCTGATGTCCGTTTGAAGCGATCAGGTCTATTAAATACTTTCTAACAGAAAAAGATCAATCAATATACGAAAGATACTTATACAAATATTTTGGTTTTAAACCTAAGTGGAAAATTTGATTGGGTTTGAGCAGAGAGAAAGTTTTCACCAAGATATTAAAGAAGGGAGAAATTTGGGTGACAATGAAACTATCACTGATATTGCTAGTGATACTACTACTACTTGAACTGAACTTAAACCAGATCTGATCGAGTCAAACGAATACCGGATTCGGATTCGGCGACTCCAAAAACGTACAGATACGTAGGTTTAGTTTGTTCATAACTGATTTTCTATATTTGACCTTGAACTGACCTTAAACCAGAGCTAATTGCGTCAAACGGACACTGGATTTGGATTCAGCGACCCCAAAATCGTATGAATACCCATGGTCTTGTTTTTTGGACCTGCCACTTTTTTTTTGTGGGGCTGTGCAATTTTTTGCAGAGATATCGATGATTAAAGACAAAAGTGTTATTTTCATTCAACCATAGATATATCGGCAACGAATAGTTGCACGGAGACTTTCAAACATTTAATTGAAACTCAATAAATGAGCTAACTGACCTCTGTATTGATTGAGTTTGATTTTCCAGGACAGTCCAGTTTCTTTTGATTGCTCAAAACTGTAGTTCAAAAAAATTGTTGTCTAAAGATCTTGAAACTAGAGACCTAAACATTCATTTTTATTATCTCGATACGTCCAATTTTCACTGAGATATAGCCTTTCGAAAATCGCTAATAAACTGATAAAAATGTTTTGTTCCTTTAATTTTTTCCGGTAGTATAGAAGTTGCTCATTAACAAGAAACCTATTAGAGTAACATGTAGATCAATTGCACTCCTCCATAAAGCAGATCCAGCACCTCGGAGATTCGGTCCCTGAACGTCCACATAAGTCTCGTAATCCGGCTGAGCAAGGGCGCTGTTTGAGAATACAAACTTCACAATTATCAAAAGAAAAATTGTGAATTGTATTGCAAATGAACGAGGGCGACGCCACAGCTCTCTACTTAGGCATGCCGGTCTCGTGGCGGGGCTTTCCTAAAATCTCCGGAATATATACATGCCGAGCCGAGGCAGTAAACACAATTAGCGTTTGTTCACAACATTCTCATAAATCGGATTTGCACTTCTCTTTTGCAGATAAATAACGCGCCCTTATAGGCGACGCCCACTGCCTTCTTTGTTCGGCGAAATGCGCTGTTTCGCGCTCATTACCACCTTCATATACCAGTGATAATACATTATATTTAAATTTTTACCCTAATGTGTCATTGACTACGTGATTTAGTCAGAAACAATTTCGTTAAAGGGTTTTTATTGTTTTATCTATTTATTGGTCACGTAAAAATACAAATATATATTTGTAACTATGTCTACATTTTAATAATCTCCGTATGTACGCTGCTAACAACAATATACCCCGGAAATCATTTAGATCTGTATCGAATGAATAATGAACTTCACGTAGGGAAACAATACACAAATGTAAACGAACGACGTCGAGAATATATCATACCAATATTCATTTCTCTACATATTCCTGATCGACAACTCCCTAATGAGCAAAGTGGAATTTATTATTGTTCGTAGTTGAGAGAGCGAGAACGGCGATTCTATTTAGTAAATTGCGAATTGTGAGAAGAAGTGGGGAAAAATTGTAACCGTACACAGCAAGAAACTAATTATGAAATCATCACTTTCACGAAACCAACGAAAATACACCAATTTAGTTAAGTTAGTTAAGTAAAATATAATTTCAAACCATTTTTTTACGGCAAATTCAACAGCCTTAAAGATATTTCAATGAAATTTGATATTCGATATAGTCCCAAAAGACAAAATTTGAATTGTGCCCCATTTTTCATTCGGAAGAGTTGGCTGCGGTATGCAACGTCACAATCTTGCAGTTAGACAAAATGGAGCCCTATACGATGGACAAGCAAGTGGATATTGTGAAAATATAATAGAATACAGAGTGTGTAGCTGAGACTGTGCACAAATTACTAGGAATTTTCGGTAGAACGGGCGCCCGAATGAAACAATTGTGTAAAGAGATTAGTTGCCAAAGTTAAACAGATATTAGTAAAAACCTTGTATTTTCTCTAAATTTCAACACCCTGTATCTCCGAAATGAAGCATTTTCGGACATAAGAACTTTCTTTCTTATTTTTGGTCAAGGAAACGCCCCCTGAATTTTTTCGCAATATTAATGAGACACCCTGTATGACAAAACTAATGTAACTAATGTAACAATTCAACCCTCCGTTAGAAACGGAGTTGTTAATAAAATTTTTACTTTAATTATAATCGCAAAACCTTAAATCTTCAACTGTTAACGTTATGTCCACTAAAACTACGTTATTTGAACGGTTTGGAAGCCATCATGTTCCCACTGGGTAGGTGATCACGATTAACGCTTGACCTGCTAATTTGTGACGCCCTGTGTAGTCGGTCACAATTTTACGTGGCCTTTGAAAAACGAACGGGTTAAATTAGGTCTCACAAATAAACTGTGCCTAACAAATGCGCCAAATTCCGGCAAGGCCAGGTGTTATCGTCCCCGTGGCTGGATCGCCGCCAACGCCAGGAGAAAGAACGTCAGCGGGGGTGCCTCGGCCGTCCAGTCGCGCGTCTCCCTTATTCAGCGCGCATTTCGGGGTAAATGTAGCTGAGAAATCGGTAAAGAACGACCCATCTTAATAGATCATCAGGCTATTGTTCGCGAGCCCTCTGTCGCGGCTCCGCAGTTTGCCGATTAGCGATTAATGTTTTGAGGCGAACGCTTTGTCACGTCAATAAAACGAGACTCTATTAGATATAGTGAAGTGAAAAGCCGGCAATTGTCATTTTGATGTACGCCGCATTATGGGCTCTACTCGGTCTCATTGTCTGGCGGAACGGAGAAGTCGCCTTTCTTCCCTTCGGTTGGTGCCAATTAAAAACTTCTGAGGCTTTGCATGAGCCTCCAATTTCTGCATAATCGAACGATAATGGAATAACGATGCCATTATCTGCCTCTGTTATATTTCTTTTGGTTGAAAGAAGCTCGAAAGTTTGTGCAGTAGTAAATTAGAAAGCATTAATAATGTCGTTTTTTTTTAATTCATGTGTTTGAATTAGCGTAAAAAATGCGAGATCTAATAATAAAATATGTTTTTTGTAAAAGTTATACCATATAAGATAGCCCAGATAAGAAAGCCCAGTCGTGGGACAATTTTAGTTAGCGAAAGACGTTTTAAAGGATTATGTGAAGCCACCACATCTATTCGAGATCGCTACAATAGAAGTTAATGTCGCTGAGAAACGAAGTCACGCTTTGAATTACTTCCGCAAAAAGAGTAATTTAATTCCACAATTGCAATACCATAGAACGGTTAACAAGTGTTTTGCAATTAAACGATAGATTTAACGGAAGTTTAAGTGTACACCATTCACATACAAGAGAATACTGAATTTTTATTATCCATTACGTCTATATAATACTAAAATTTAGTTGACTGTGACGACACAGTTCAGTATTGCTCACAACATAATTATATCTTTTATTACCATCTACAATAAAATAATGGATACTAAGAACAAAAAATGTACCTATAATTTTTTAAGTAAATGCGACGGATCGAGACTGTAGATCTAATGTCAGCTACCTACATCACAATCACAAACTTATTTGTATGGGTCTGTAGTAAACAGAACGCTTTGCTAGGTGTTTTTTTGTTATACTCTTTATATTTATTTAAAACAGTGTCGTATTGCAAGCAACCGCAAATTTCTATAGCCTAGACGGGTTAGTAAAAATTCACCAACCTTTTGAAAATTAAAAAAAAGTCAGTAACGCAAGCGAAGACGATTTTCCAACAAATCGGCCTAGCCGCTCACTATTTGTTCCACGCCACCTGCGATGGCATCCTATAGCTAAAAATAGCCACAACCATAACATCCCAACAACTTAAGTAGAAGGGTTCCACAACAAAATATTGCAACTTTAATCACGAATACTTCGATGCGAGGGGTGGAGAAGCCTATTCCATACAGCCAGCCGAGTGAGTGATTGAACGTCTACCTTGTGAGGAATAATAATCATCGTGGACCAAGTGTCTGGTGAAATCGTGAAACAAAGACGGCTGTATTTTTACGACTTCAACTCTCTTCTAGCTCTGGCTAGCAAGATAACAATCCAGACATTTATTAACGACTCATGAAACAAAAAAACAAAAAGAATTTAAAAACGTAGCTCCCAGCTAAAAATAATTAAAACACAATTGAAAAAAATAATGAAGAGACAAGTGATTGGTCCATAAGAAAGGAAACATGCCCAGTTGATCTAACGTAGCATAACAAACATGAAGCGAAAACGACCGGGTACCCGATTGACGTTCTAGATGGACCTTATATTCTGAAAAAGTTCCCCACCACTGACATTATTTTTAATACCCCCCAGAGAGCACTCCCTGTGGTTGTAATATTAACTATTTTTAATATGTATCTTAGCGTAACGACCTGTGTGACCTATTTCGACAAAACAAAATAAAACAATTGTTAATTTATTACCCTGAGGTTATTGTTAACTAAAGGTAACAAACACATTTGTGGCAAACTCAGTTTGCATACAGCTGCTGCGAAGCATCCTATACCGCAGTTGCGATAGTCATGAGTTTTTTTTCTCAACGTTCTATGTACATGTTTTAATGTTAATTGTTAATTTCTAAAGGAATATACAGTATGTTTCAACTGACGCTTTTTTTTAATGTAAATGATGTTAAAATGTGTGGCCCTCAAGATACAAATTAATTTCTTATAAACTTTACAGTTACAAAGTTTCTAGTTTTCATTGAAGAATGGACTTTCACTATAAAAAATAATATTGAACACATTTTCCTTGTTTCAATAGTACTTAAAATAAAACTGCCTAATTGTATTTATTTTTTGTTCAATACTTTTACCTAAATCTTTCCGCCCTCCCTTGTACGGTTGACGAGGGCCGCCACTGTATCTCAACAGTTTATAAGAAAAACTTCTTATATAAACTCAACAATTTCGGGACAGGTTTAAGTACTAAAATTAACGTTCAAATTAACGTTGACTTAAATTGAAATACTTCTGGAACTTATATTTATGAAATGAGTTTAAATTAAGGAACTCGCCGTGTTTTTATTTAATTAAGATACGTGTAGAAGAAGAGACTCGTGCATCCAGACATTCGCCGAACTAAAAGAGTGCCTCATTAATTTGTACAACCCAATTTCTGTCTAATTTAATGTAGCAATTTATATTCACCAAGGAGTGCTTTTGCTTTTAAAACTATCTGTATTGTCCTCTAATTTATTTTCCTGCCTTAAAGTTTTATCGTTCAATTCAATTCCCTTAAAACCTTACAGGGTGACCATATTAAATTCTATCTTGTATTACATCTACAAAAATATTTGGAAAAGTGAGATATTTTGAAATGAGACGAGTATATTAGTCAAGTCTTTTAAATAATGTCACTTTCTAGTTATATAATAATATATGTTTACTTTTCTGAAATATTGAAAAGTTGCTTGTTACTTTCTCAATTTTTAGAATATTTAGAGAATACTATTATCGGTTTAACCACTAGATCGTCAAATATGATTGTGTTTGGTGGGCATCAACTGTTATAATAACAAAAAAATACTACTTGGAACTTAATAAATTCGGCAAAACAATAAGTGATGGTTAAGGCAAATATAAATACTTAAATTCAGTGGCGGTTTTACCATAAGAGCTGCGGAGCTGCAGAACACATAAAATTTTATGTATTTAATCATATTAAATATCAACAAAATATTTAAAGAATCCAAATGTACTCGCGCTAAAATAAATCTAGGAGCTTATATTATTATTTATTGCGACGCGAGCTACGCTCCTTAATATATGCAACCTCATATACACAATGTGTGGACAGCGAACAATTATATGCGTCCTTTGTTTTTATTGGCTGATCAGGCACGTGACCCAGTACACGGAGATAGGGGCTTTTGCGGCTGCAATAGTGACAGCCACTGCGCTGCAGTCTGCAGTAAATGCAGTAATATTTCGTACGTGGTATGTGGTGGTTTATTTCTGCGAGCGGCACGTGTGAATATTTTCGTTTAGGCGTCTACGGATATTATAGTTATTAAAATGAATAGCGTTTCGTTTAAAAAAAAACTTTATTTGGTTCTCTGCCTTATGAGGATAAACTAAAAATAAAAGAAGTAAAAGTTATAAAAAAACAATAATGTATACACAAAAGCAGAGTGGGTGTGCGGGTGTGATTTAAAATATTCACTGTTTTGTTTTCCGTGCTTACTTTTCGGTGGGGATAAAGCATGGACAATATACAGTGTGAAAGATTTAAGTCATTAAGTCTTTAGGTAAAATAAACATAAGAAGTCAGTTAGATTCTGCATATTGGGATAATATACGGAAACATATGAACAGGTAATGAAAAATCGTCATGTATTATTTAAAATCATAGATTGCATAAAATTTTGCGGAGCTTTCGAATTAGCACTTCTCGGACACGACGAGACAGAAAATTCGGACAACCCTGATGTGTTTCGTGGACTCATAAATTTTAGTGTAGATCTTGACGACATTTTAAAAGAACATCTAGCCACATTGGTATGACCGGGATTTTCTGTGATTGTACCGGGAATTAGCTGTATGGTCCCGGATTTCGGATTTGCACGTATAACTCCCGGAATATAATATAATGTACATATATATAAAAAAAGATAAAGAAAAAATCATAACACGCCGAGGAAAATTAAAATTCGTTGAATCGTTGGTAAATTTCACAAACGATTTTTTTTTATAAACAATATTCAATAATTTAATAAAATATATTTAGTTTATTCCAATTTATTATACCATCAGTAGGTAATTCGTAAATGGATATTTCAAAAAGGTATCAATTTCAAAAATCATTCTTGTGAAAATCTGTATTTTTTTATAAATTCATTGTTCCTTGAAATTCAGAAGTGCCAGGAAAACGCGTGACCTTGAAAATTTTAAAATTTTTCGCCTGCGGCGCTATTTAGAGACTCCGGGCACTTAATATCCCGGAATTCAATTCAACAAATGTAACAACATCCTAAGCAGAACACATTCAATCAATGTTCACGCGCCGCCACTGCTTAAATTGTAACAATAGTTGTTGCAATAAGCACTAAAAATTACTTTTATTAAGAACTAAGAAATATTTGATACAAATATTATATTATAATAATAAAATTGGTTTTAGATTAGATTTTGAAAGAACTAGAATTTCTTTAAATATATTCTCCATCTATCCTTGTACTTATCTAATGTACTTATCTCTGTATCATTCTTATTCAGTGGAATACGAATTTTTATTCCACCTCTCACTGAAACCTCATCTCCAAATAAAAATATATTTATTCTTATTCCACACTACTGTAATATGAAAGTTTCCATTTTCCATCATCTGAAACTTAAATTTTATTCCCTCCGGATCCACTTCGAGATTCCTCTGTTATTTAAATTTAAACTTTGCGTATTTGATTTATGCACTTGAGGGTAAAACAAAATAGACGGATCAACTTCTGCATGTCTCCAAGTCGGATTCTGCGGTGCATACCATTGAACTTCATTTTATCTATGAAAAAATTAATATCACTAACTAAAATGTTTTCTGTTTGGTATTTACTTAAGCCCCGGAATTACTAAATTTCGTGTGGAACTATTCTTCTTCGAAAATGCGGTTGGTCAGGCAATAATAGTTATTGGTGCTCGCTATCGCGACATGATAATCCAGTTTTTGTGCCTAAATTGCAAGAAAGAATTCAATTACTGCTTGAGTCATTTCCTGGTCGTGTAACTTCCCGTTTTGGTGGTCAGAATTGGCCGCCCAAAATTACAATTTTTTTTGGTACATCCTATGGACGATGTAAATGAAACTTCGATTTTGTACAAAAACGTTTTATTCAAAATAAATCTGTTCCTTACTTATACGCATATTTATAGACTATTTTATAGTTAAAAATCTCTCTAAAACTCCATACAAATGTAGTGTTCAGTAAAAGAAAAATTATAATTCAAATCAATTAAGTAAAAGTCGCTACTGAAGTATGTCTTATGTTACAATAAAATTCTTTGGCGATATAGGTATCAATACTAATATTTACTTACAAGAAAAAATTACATTAGCACACAAGATGGCCTAGAAGCACCGATAAAACAAACACTTAAGTCCGATAATCTCTAATAACGGTTAAATACTTAACCTACTATTCATTATTATCATTTATCACAATAAGAAAACACAAAGGCGAGTGTAGTATGTACAATAAATACTTAATTCCTATTTCTCATCCTAATTCTTTTTATTACAGTCTCTAACGTCCAAGAAGTCACTACTATAAGCAGAATGACGTTCAGGATGTGTATACAAATGCGGAAGCTGAACAGATCCTTCAGCAAGCCTGAAACAAAATTAACATGATTAACAATTGAAATTGAAGTGTTTAATGTATTGAAAATAGAAATTGTTTCAATTATTTTTAGATGATTCTAGCTTTCTTAACCACAAACCGGGTGGTCCTTATATACAGGGTTTGCCATCGAAAACGATCGCCCCCGTAACTCTTTCAGTTCTGACTTTTGGAAAAATTCCCTATAAAAGAGAAAACAATTGCATATCGCATTTGTGTATACGTGTAAACTGAAGATAATTCACTCTGGAACTGCATTTTTTTTCAAATTTAAAATAAATTATACATATTAAAAATAATTCTACAGGGTGGGCCATTAATGTGAGACAGTACAATAACTCCCTTGTTACTCATAATACAGAAAAAAAGTTTATATAAAAGTTGTACAGAATCAAGAAACCTAAACTACAAAATTAAATTTGAAACATGCAGGCCGATGAGTAAAAATGGGACACGCCAAATATTACTTTTTTTAAATTGAACACCCTGTATATTTTTAAACACGTGGATTTTGGAGAAAATTCTATATATGACAATATAAACAGCTTAATATTTTAGTACGGGGTTGCCAAATGTTAGACAAAGGCTCCTACATTAGCTAATATCGATATTTTGTACATGGTGTTTTTTATAATACGATCATTTTTAGAAAGTTCAAACTTGATTTTCTAAAATTATTCAAATGAGAACACCCTGTATTTTCCTGTTCTGTTTTATTCACATATCGGTCCACTTTAACTTTTATTAAGCATGTCTACACCTAAAATTGTTAGTGTTTAAGATATAGCAACATTTCTGACAAAACTTAATTTTTATTATTTTCGGTCTCACGAGATGGCTTTGGAAAAACTGTCACATTGCGTCAACTTATCAGTTCATAATTCCATTTTGAGTTTTTTGAAATGTTCAATTGTTTTTTCTAAAGGTAAATTTCAATCAGGCTTTTATTGGGAAGATGTCACAACATTGTATGACGAGAACAGAGAATTAAAATTAAGTTGAATTGTTAAATTATATCAAAAATGATTATAAAAGAAATATAACCCAAATAAATCACGAAATGAATATGGACATATTTAATGCAGATGGCAAGCAATTTCATGACATATTCGTACTTTTTAACTATCTTTTGAATTTTGAAAATCGATTCTACATATTTGCGTTATTAGGATCATATTAATAGAATAGACAAAATGATTTCTGATAATTCTGTTGAAATTTCGACTCATCAACAGTGCCTTGATATGTTAACGGTGTTCATAAATTTTGCAGCAACTGTCCTAATCTCTATTGATAATTTTGTTATAAAATTATTGTTTACTCAGCGGTCATCGCTCTCACATATACACGATAATTTTAGAACTGTTTTGCTACAAATCCATTTAAGAGAAGACAAAAATAAAATGTTTATGATACACCTAATGGTGTTTGCGACACATTTTGTTCTCTTAACAACGAATTAGTCAAAAGTGAAAAACTCGGCGTCTTTGATTTTTGTACTCGTATCTAAAGCAGCCCACACACGTGCGGTGCAATATTTTTATTTACCTGATTTGAGGCCTCGTAGATATAAAAGGAATTACTCATTCCTTTCATAATAATGCATTTTTAATATTGAAAATACTTACCCAAAGCCTGTCCCACCGTGACGACGAGCAGACCTTTTGACACCATATTCAAACCAACTGCGGACGGCAATTTGTCTTTTTCTATGTACTCGGAAATCACCAAGTTCTGGTTTATAACAGTCACCGCTCTGAAATAGCCAATGAAGAAAGCAGACGTGAAGATGTAGTTAAATTCTGTCATTTCCACCATGCCTAAGAAACATAAAAACGTAAAATTAATTATATCTGTCGCTGATGGTAGGAGCTATTGCAGACCAAATGACATTATGGAAACTGCTGATCATGTCAGCTTGATCAGTAGGATTACAGGTCTTGTTGATTAAAAACTGAAGTGGTTTAGATTAAAAAGTGTTTGAAAACTTTAGTAATAACATTTAATATGTTAATTTTACTTCTTTCTTAATTCTATGCATTCAAAAACAAATACGAGAAATCAGATATTTTCACTTTATACTGCTTTTACTACTTTTTAAAATCCAAAAACACCTTAATAATCCATCCAATCTGAGATACTCGTTTCCAAAATTTCCTAAAGCAGTTTATTTTTAAAATCGATTTTAAGTCATTTTGTCAAGGGCTTTGACATTACATACAAAGTGCCTCACAATTTAATGACATTTTAATTCTTTCGCATAAATTCTTACAAAATCTTTATTAATTAAAAAATTATGAAAATTATTAATTATTCCTATGAGAAAATGAATGAATTAGTATTCGTTTCATGAAAAAGAAAGAACCATGTTTTAGTCTTTTGTAGTCTGAAAAAAATCTGTAACCGTTTTATTGTAATTTGTATTTAATAGATATTTTACAGGGTGTTCAGCAATCTCTTGGGTTTGGTCAGGGCGAAAGTAACGTCATAAATTTATCCAACTTTGCGGGGCCACTCTCTAAAGTTATTAGTTCTTTAAGTTGGGTGTTGAAAATCTATTTTTCTTGGTAATTTTTTTGTTTCTCATTAAATCTGGCCAATTTTTTGATAAAATCTATGTTTTAAGCTACTTCTACTACTAATTTATTTTAATTCACTGATGTTACTTAGGAGGCTTGGCAGTCTTGTTCCGCAAAAAATATATAGGCCTCCCTTTTAAATTGTTATCGTCATTTTTAATATGTTCATACTTGTTTAATGAAATAGATGCAATTGTTTTTTTATCGATAGAACGATTCGTTTGTCTGATAAACGCTTTTACTACTATTTCTAAGGTTCTTAATAGTAATAAATACCTGAAATCAAAAATTAATAATTTATGCAAAAAAATTTGTTGTTTTCGGGTATTTATTACTACTACGACATGTTGGAAGTATCCCTTTTTCATTTAAAAAATAGTCCGGGCGAATTAGACGCTTTTAAAAAAAAATCATGTTATTTTAAGCACTATTCATTTGATGTACTTGGTTTGAAATCCGTATATTAAAAACCCGCCGAGATAAGAACCCTAGTTACCGTTTTCTTTTTGGTTTTGTGTTAATAACTTTTTTATTTTGCAACTTAAAAATCTGAAAATTACACAGACGCGAGATAATGTCATTACCATTCGATCATTTTTTACCGAATTTCGATATCTTGATTTGGACAGAAGATATACGCGCTCGCATTTTGGAATTTATAATTTTGGAGTAGGCCGCCATTTTGAAATTGGGGGTCCGGATTGCGGGTATTTGTTGAGCACCCCAACAGTTATCTTTTTCTGTAGTTTCATCCAATTTCAGTCAAATTCGTTCTTTTTATTTAATGCTGAAAATTTTTCACATTTTTTTCTTCACCGCTAACTTTGCAATGTAAATAAAATTTTGCGAGCTTTCGGAAATACCTATCCTTGTAGCAAATTTCCTCAGGAACAAAATCGATAAGTGTACCTCATGTCGATTAAAGGCTCATTTTCGGAGATATAAGCGAAAAACTGAAAAAAGAGCAATATATTTTTTTTTGTTTTGTTATATTGTTAACTATATGACGCTCGATCTCTACCTACAAGTGTACTTTAGGCTTTTATTCTGTGTATTTTTTACTTAGTTTTAAGCCCACAAAATTCAAGTTAGTCCCGATTTTTGAAACAGGCATTCACCCGGATTATATGGGAATCTTAAAAACGGCGACAAAAAATTGAAAAAGTGGACGTACAAATTTTTTTGGTGGTCTAACGAGGACACTGTCCTTGGGCTATAGACAAATTTATATTGGTAGAAATACCATCAAGTAATATAGGTTTTACCCAAAAATTAGACAAATTTAACGAGAAAGAAAAAATCGACTCCCAACTCTCAACTTCAAGAGCTAATAACTTTACGCGAAAAGACCGATTAAAAAAATTTATATAAACTTGTAGGGTAATTTTTGCAAGACCCGAATCCAAGATTTTGTCCACGATTTCCTGGACACACTGTATACATCAATAAAAGTATTTTAGATTTGTTAAAAGCTTCTTTCTAATATTTTTTAAATAAAGTTCTTAATTTCCTCAAGATTAATCTCTTCTTAACGTTTCAAAATGCACGAATTATCTGCCACTTATACTTTTAAGCACTTTTACCAATTTATTTCGAATCTGTAATAGTTTCTGCTCTCTGCCGTTTTGCGAATCACTTTGTACATGTAACCTGATGTCTGTTGAATTTACGTGTTATTGAAGACTTGGCTTCGTATTTAGTAAAATTAAAAGTTACTTTTTCATACACGATCGAGTTACAGCTAGAAGGATGCATCCTAACATGAAGGAGGACTTGTTGCTCAGATGGAGCTTCCTGCAGAGCTCCGACACCGTTATCCTGCCAAGTACATCCGAGAAAGACAACGCCGTCATACAGGTGGACGCTTCCATTATGCTAAACTTGATCTCGTCCTGAAGAAATAACGGGAAGAAGGTGCTGAAGGTGACGGTGCTGAGGTAACCAAAGGACAGGCCTATTACGATGTGAACGAAGGACAAATCTTTCAACAGGTTCAGACCTAGAGATTTGACGAATTTTCCGCAGCATGTCGTTCCTGGTTCTTCTTTGGCATTTGCGAATTCTGTACCTGGAACAAGTGGTTCCGTATTAGCAAGGAGAACATAGAGACATCACAATTTATTTTAAATTTTCTAGCAAAAACAAAATATAATCTAATCTAAAGCCTTAAAGCTATTTGTAAGCTAATATAAAATAAAACAAACAACTATATATACCTCAAAATCAAAGATCAATTATGTCCTGTAACAAAATATGGCAGCTTACACGCAAAAATGACCTATTGATAATGTTGTAATGGTTTTTATTATATTTAAATGAAAATATCAATATTCACGTTTCGTATTTTTAACTATTCTTAGTTCTGTCTTTTATATATTTTTATTTAAATTCCAAGAAATAATTAACAGTTTTTAATTATCTGGCAGTAGTAAAAAGATTAGCAATTAATCTCATTTGGTTTAAAAATAGAAATAAAGGAGTATAGTATGTTAATCTATCTAATTCAAAGGATGAATTGCACATATTCTGTCACGTGTCTCGACTTTTATGACAATATTACATAATAATGTAATACTAATTACAAGTCCTTGATAAAGTCCAATGAAACTCATGAAAAGGTCTCCAGGACAAGGTTAACAAATATGTACAAATGATACACGTACTGTAGCTTGTGAATAAAATAAAATGCACGATATATTGTGCATTTTATAATAGAAACTATATAAGTAAAGGTAAAGTCACTGAATCTACATGTAATTATGTAAACCAGTTGCAGGATATTAGGAGACGTTGCCATTAAGAACCTCAGAAAGCATTTTGATGCCACTCCAAATTCAATAAGTGCATTGATTCTGCATTGTGAACCATTGTCTGCATTGACACATGGTTCACAATTTTTGGTTATAAAAAAAATTCGTAGGTATCCATCGGTTATTTCGAATAGGATTATTTAAAAAAACAGCAAGTACTTTTTTCAAATATTAAAAATTATGTATTTCAACAGATTTTTTCTACACCATAATTAATTTTCAAACTGAACTAATAGTCTTTTACGTTAATCAATGATGATTAGTTTTGTAGTGCTGACAATTTGACGCAACATCACCGTTACACCTTATATGCACATAAAAATAAAGATAGAACCTAGATCATTAACTTTTTTAATTACTTTTTGAAACATTCGAGCATAGCAGTAATTAAAAACAAATTATGTGGAATTTTTTACTTATAAAATGAATAATACATTTTTAATAGACCTTTTCTTATGAATTTAATGCGTTTAAATTATTAATTGCCTTCTAGAAAGGATGTGGCAAGTGCAAGTATTTGGTCAAACGGAACACGGAATATTCCAAATTGTTGTAATATTGAATAATTTTCCCAAATAAACCGTGATACGAATTCTGTTTTTTTTTTTAAATATCGTGTCTTTCTTAGAGGGCATATCGAATAAATTTTAATATCGTGAATAGCAAATAACTCTGTTATCAGTACTTCATTTATTATTTTCTATCTTATTTTCAAGGAACAACCAATAACAAATACGAAGCACATATTAATATATTTTTAGAAAATGGTGAGTGTTGTTTTAGTGCTGCAATTTTAACAACCTGAGACAAATCTGACTAAACACAAGGCTAATAAGAACATTATTTAAAGAAATGGTTATTTTCCACGACAATATTTGTGGCCATCTATATCTACAACAGATGACCACAAACATGTTTAAAACTGTCAATGTTTATTGCGACTTGTTTTGAACCAAAATAGATCGGCCTTATAATAAATTACGAAATATCTGGGTTGGTCAGGAGTGTTGAAAATAGTAAATATAGTAAACAATGGAATAATCCGGCTATGAACGACATTCAAATTGGAAAATACTAGATTTTGATGTTTACGGATACAGTATGTAAGTTTATTTTAGACTGGCCACTGATTTATTAATAATATTTTAATGACTTTTTTTTTGAATCCCCCAATATCTTGCATTTACAATTTAATTATGGAACAATGAGTATGACAGAATCGAAAAAGGTCATTTCGAAAGAACTATATCACTGGAAGATTATTAATTTATAATATTCATTCCAACACAAGAATTAACCCACAAATTGAGTGCTTGTGCGGGAGAGGGGGAGGCATATTATTGTCCTGTATGTCACGTTGGATTCAGAGGACATTAAAAAACGATTAAGTCTAAGGAAATTGTCCCCAATTTATAAGATGACTGTCATATGACTGTTCAATCAAACATCTGGCAATCTATTTATCCAATTATATGCACTAAGACTTAATGCAAACGCATAGTATTAACGTTTATTGATTTTATTAGCAAAGTCTAGAACAAATAATACAATTCATACCGCCTTTATTACACTGGCTGGGAGTGAACTCGCAATGTTCCGTGCATTTTCTTTCTGCTCGAGAGATACCGTTACATTATACATGTTACAGTACATATTTCCATAAATGTAGCTCGTTTGTTTCCTCTTTACCTTGAAACGATAGTAAATGCAGAAAAAGTTTAAAACGCTGTCCGAAAGCATTTCTTTGTGAAAAAGGATTTCGTAAACTGCAATTATTTCTTAAATTTTATTTAGTCAGTAATCATCAGTAATAATGATGATTCAACGTCACTTGACACTGGATGTATAAACAGACTTAATATATTTGTATATAAAAATGTGATTGTGGTTACTGCTCCTGGAAAACAATAATCATTACATTCGTTGCGTAATATATCAACAATAACAGATATATTTCACAATCTTTGTTTATAAATATTTATCTCAATTCATCACAATATTGTAATTTGTTCAAGACATTAATTTTTAAATAATTTAAAAACTAGTAAGTGAAATAATTTGAAATTGGGCACATGTATTTATGTAAACATTGTCCAAAATCTGAGGTTTCATTTTTGGTCACCATTTGTGAATCACCCTGTATAAATTGAATGCAATTTGGGATGTTACTTTGTTATCAAAGGCTTTCCTACAACGATATTTTTAATCATCGGAAACGTTTGAAAAACATTAAAAATTACAACCCCGTAATGGTTTTTCATTGTATCTTTTACGCAGTTGAAGATTTGCAATTCAAAATACAAAATACCATTTAAAATTTGGCTTATTTAATTTAATTTTGGGCAATTACTTAAAATCTTAATGTGTAATTCTAAAACGGTTGAGTGTAGCGTCTATTGCCTTAATACCATCTTTATTAAGAATTGAACTCGATTTAATAATTTCTTTCTGGAAACTGGTTAGATATATTTTTACTTTGGCAGGATAGTAAGACTAACGTCCCCTAAAAGTAGCTAAAAAACAGTTACCATATTCGTAATTGCCATCCAAAAAACTATGGATGTACACATATCCAAGACGGGTTGTCTAAATACAAATAAAAAAATTAAAAATATTTTTTTGAATTTGACGCCTTATAGAACGAAAAGGAGCAATATTCGAATAAGACATATGTAGTTCAATTGTCATAATTTGACGTCAGCAATCTTTGCTTTAATCAATCATCCTGTATAAATTAGTGTCAAATGAAACAATTTTTCTCGCAGAAGGTTATAGATGGATTTAGATGTGTAATAAACCTGGTTTAGCGTAATGTATTTCTTGGGTTTTAATGTCTTTTAAAGCAAGTGTTTTCACTTTTAATATAACCTCGAAATGGATTTTGCATAATTAAGTATTTTGTGATGAGGAAGCAAACACGGAAATACAAACAAAATAAGGAAATACTTCTTCAGTTTTTAAATGAAGTAGGAACTAATTTGCACAGTTTATTATTTCGCGATTATTGTATTTACATGTCTTTTTCCACCATGATTTCAACCATGAACTATTATATTTTTCTGCTCAACTTGATGGGAACAAAAATACGTCGAATCGCTCTTTTATGTTCAAAATAGGAACGTAGTTCAGGCCATCCATATTGCTGAAAGGACAATATCTCACATAATATCTCATATTGGCCAAAATAGAATCAAACTGCAGTAAAAGCCAGCGAGTTTATAGATATATTAATACCATTAGAGCTTTGCACACACACAACCGTAAATCAACGGGCATTAACGGGCGTTTGAATGCTATCACGAGGTGTTTTTTGGCATTATTAAACTTGTAAATTGCAGTAATCACACGAGCAACAATGGTTTTGACGCATATTAAACATTAACTTCCTGCGAAGAGATGTTAAATATGCCGCATGTCATTAAAATTAACATTTAGGACAGATCTCTGCATAAATTTAAGAATAATCATAAATAGCAGTACATTCCACACTGTCATAATATTTAAATACTTCACATGGATAAATGTTTGTGTAACGTGTGTGGCACCCTTTACCGATTAAAACGGTTGTCTGTCAACATTTCGAGTTTTTTAAAAACTACTTTTCTAACTGAGGATATAAACTAACCACAAAAAGTAACGGAGAAAAAAAAGCAAATTGGAGCTTGAAGTTTCTAGTTTCAGAATATGAAAATCAACAATTTTATTATTTTATCCAAAAATTTTGCTTCCAAACTTTTTAAGGAAACAAAATGTACTAAAACAACTTGATCTTAATCGATTCATTTGCGATACTTTTGAGGTAAGGTCCGTACACTTCTGGACACCCTATATGTAAAGTATTCAGAAGCAATAGCCACGTTTCTTTCGTTAATATTGTATAATTCAAATTACAGTAACTGATCGTCGGGTCAGTTATCAAAAGAATTGTTGCAAAGGGTGTTAAACATTACTACGATATTGTCAATTTTCGCTTTTAAAATTCCCTCAACGTTTCCCAAAGGACAAACTTCAGCTGAAACGTTGGCCGACACATTGATTGGTATGCTACTATGTTCTCAACAATAACATCTGAATGTTAACAGTAGTCTTTGTAATAAATCAAAGTAAAGGAAAAATCACAGTACTTTCATACATAAACATTTTGTATTGTTTACTTTCGCGATGTTGTCCCTTTTCTTCATTGAAACGAAATATTGCGCATGACTTATTGAACTAAATCGCTTTGATTCAACATGAACTATTACAGAAAGTTATTTTGTATTCTGCAGTCAAAGTTAACGTTTGGTACTGTTTGGTTATTCATACTTAGAGTCAAAATTAACAACTTAAAACAAAATAAACTTACTGTTTGCCATCGCAATCGCTGAATCTCTGTAATTAGCCTGCAATCCATTGGATATAATCGCTGCTGATCCTTTTTTAGTTAGTGGCTTTTGTTCCAACAGATTATGATCCTCCATTAACCGTTTCTCACTATCTTTGCCATTTTCTTTGATATCATCATTAAAGTTGACATCATAATCACTTTTGGTTCCATTTTCTACCACAACGGTCCCACTCTTTTTCATTCGTTTGCAGCAAGCACACATCGGCTGTAATGATTGTAGATGAGATGACAATAACAGTTACGCACATTTTTATCTAAAACCTAATTTACCTTGAACAACAGGGCTCCCAAGATACCAGTGTAGCTGATAGCTCCAAGGATCATAGTTGCTCCACTGAAATAATATTTCTTTAAGAGTATACCGATGAAGGTGGGGAAGACCATTTGTCCCACGCTTGTTCCAGCCATTGCCAGACCCACAGCAGTGCTCTTCTTCGTGGTAAAGTAGCTGTTTATAGCCAGAAAAGTTACAGATGCTAGAAGGCCCAGGCCCAAACCTGAAAAAGAAATTGTATTTTATTTTTGATAATTGATGGTTTACCATGTTGAGGAAATTGTAAGCGAATGTTATTTCACTAAAAGCATTGGAAATGAACCTCTTTGAAGCTACATGATTATTCTTACTTATGTTACACTAAATTACGTTATTCAAGAAGATACTACTCCTCATAATTTAGGTATAGAATGAGAAAAAGTTCAAAGTAATAAGTTTTAATACCTAGTAAAATTAAATTATTTGAGTCTCTCGTGCTTGAGACAGCCTGTACATATTTAAACAAATATAACAGCATTAATCACACGCGTGATTCGAGATCATCTAAAAAAAATACTGTACATCACATCTCTATAACAGGCAAAACATTTTCGTAGTCAATTAACGTAATAAGCTATAGTGTACTAATTTAACATGACAACACATGAATTATTGACCAATTCATAAACCAATCACGGTGTAAACAAAACCATGTTGGATTAAATCGAATATTAAATTACCACATTCTGGATATATATAGAATCTGATGATGAATCTTAACAGCTATAATCCGTTTTATTGTTGAAGTTCAAATTTTATTATTCGAATAAGTGCCTTCTATAACAATATAACTTTTATGGATTCACTGATCCAGTAAAAAAAAAGACGTATGACACAAAACGAACTGGACGAAATTTTATCAGAAATTATGTACTCGCTATTTTCAAATACCCGTGGATTTGATAAACGATTATTAGCTTTACAGATTTTTACTTGTTATAAATCATATACGTTTTATTGCCTTCCATTTATGTTGAGTAAGAGTAAACATTCAGGGTTCTAATGCGATTCGATTAAACGGATAAACAATTACAATAAACAAGTAAATAAGGTTGGTGTAAAGACAACAGTTTGTGTAACTTTTGCAAATATTTGTATATTTTATATATTTTTTCTTTGAGGGTCTCAAGACAATGATAAAAAAACTTCTTAGATCAATGGTTTCCAACAAATATGATGGAAGCATATTTTGATAACCCATGAACCTAAATTTTTAACTAACTAATACTGCGTACAGTACAATCCAGTATCCACCCACCTAATTCTGCAGAAATTTCCTGGACGTACGAAAATAAAATCAATCCTGTAACAACCTAGTCCTTGATGAATTTCAGAAACCCTTTATTTCCTGAAGCCCCAAAATCTGCTACAAAATTAAATAATGGATTTCTGTTTTTATGATGGGGAGGACATCATCTCAATTTTACGTCAGATTTCGTGAAACGAATAATTTTCTTCACTAACAATTAGACACAAATTGTCGTCACCTAGTGATAGTTTCCCCAATTATAAGAGAAATTAAAATTTCTACAGCGACTTTGTTCATGTTCGTAAATTACATATTTCATAAAAATGATATTAAGCTGGTGTCATTAAATTGCGATTATCGGCTTTTTCTGTAATGTAGAAAGTGTTGTTATTGCGTGTTCTTGTTAAAGAACGCTCCACGGGTACCGAAACAGTTTCAAGCGAAATGTATTGTAATAATGAATGATTGTACGGAAGATAAGTGTAATTGCTGACGTGTCAGTGAAACTCTAAAAATAAAATACTTGACTGTTTGATGTGCTCACGTAGCTGTAGAGGAAATTATTAATTCAACCAAATTTACCATACACTTTTTTACGACAAAACTGAAATGACGTCATTAGTTAAAAAAATCTTTTAATATGTTGTGACTTCTGCCAATTGGCTGCAACGTTGTAAAAATGGATTATCCACTCAATAAAAATACATGAATGCTGTTTCAAATGGACAAACTTGATATCTGCTATAAGTGTAATTTTTTTTATTATTGCGATTGGAAAGTTACGTTAAGTTTTGGTATGGTTAAACTCGCTTCACTCTTTTATCCCAACGATATGTAGCAAAAAAGGGAACATTATTTTATAGAAAATGAGATAAAATAATTCACAGTATACTATATAAGAAAATAATTTGAAAGTAAATAAAATATATGTTCAGAAAATGATAAAATCAATGCGGTGGTATTATCATTTATAGCAAAAAGGAGGAAATATGCTACAGCAATGACTTTCTTAATTTTAGATACTACCGATACATTTTTAAGAGCCCAGTATTTACAGTATTCATTAATGTAAATAATCCTTATGTAGAATATATCTTTCAATAGGATTATTCGGGATTATGGGCAATAGCTGCAAAATCTGTTGATCTTTCTGTATTAATTTAAATCCATACACCACAAGGTCGTACAGGATTAATACAACATCAAAAGAACCGCTAAGTTTCTTATCGTTATATGGTATCATTAGTCGAAATACTATTAGTCTAATTGTTAAACAAGCAACAAATAATGTTTTAACATTACGCCTGTTCCAATAAGAGTCAAGGACAATTTTTCGAATAAGTTCAAATAACAAGGCCGATTCCATAAGTAAAATTTTATACAGGGTGCTCGGACAAGACATAGCAATTTAGATCAAGTTATCTAGACACAATTTTTTTTTGTTTTAAGATAGCGCTATTACATTTTTAGACACAAATGGGACACCTTTTTTTGTTAGTAGAGTTTTAATTATATGGAGATGATGCACAAAACATCACTTGATTTAATATAACAAAGAAAGGAAAGGGAAGCTATATTAATTACAGAAATATACGAACATTTATCCGCAATCACCTAATCTGAAGTGTACTTTATCCACTAGTGGAATAAACTAACTTTATTTTACTATTAGGATAATGAAAAAATAATAACACTATAATAAATCAAATTTAACTTATTTACTTATTAACATTAACATTTACATTTATAGTAATAGACTTTTCGTCTTTTGTTTTATCACATTTAACTTACTTTCCGTTAATACCAACCCTTGCAGCATTGTGGCCATCATTCTCGGAACGCATAACATTTACCGAAGTTTGTGAAGAATTTGCACAAGTTACGGATGTCTCTTCTTGTAAGGAACAGCTATATTTTTTTCCAATACTGCAGCTTTTTTTGCTTTGTATCATCTCGATTCACTCTTCAAATAAGCAGTAAGCTTGTTATATTTTCCAATATTTATATGTTTGTAGATTTTTATAGTAGCCTTCAACATCGAATACTTCGACCACATAGAAGAAATTGCATATTTTTTCTTCAAATTTAAAAAATACGATACCATGACTTCTTGATTTATTGTCATTACTCTCCGTTTTTCCCTCCATTCGTTAAATTCGGCGAACACTTTTTCGTAATGTTCCCTGAATTTCGCTGGCAATAAATGGAAAATTGCTTCTTGAGCTTCTTCAGAAACAGCCACAGGAACACAATTACTCTCTTGCAAATTCGGATAGAACTATTTATTAAATAATTGATAATAAACAACGTACCATAGCAATCAGTAGGTATAACAAAACCTACAACGTTTCATTGAGTACTAGTAAGAAATACCAAGTCGTGCGAATATTTTTTTATTAAATTCCAATAATTCTGACTCCAATATGATTGTGATGTGATTATGGATAAAACGTTGTATTGCATTCGTGTTTTAATTGCCTTTTACCCACTTAAGTATATTAAACTACGTTCTCACGTTTAAACATTCTTGCGTGGATAAAATACTACTTAAAACACAAATAACTATTTTAAATTTCTTAGTGACGTCACCGACCTCGCACGCAAATGCCGATCGAACTCTACGAATGACTGTAAACGACCCTCTACAAATTTTATAAAATATAAAAAGCCGCAAAGAAATAATTGTGTTTATAAAATTCGCGATATTTCTGGCATCCGGCTGGTAAACAGAAAGAGGAATCACATGCCTTTCTAGCCTGTTCGGCGACACGAAATATCAAACAAACAGACACTTGTTGATCTCCGGAGCTAGACGGATGGATCAACAAGCCACTGGCACAGAAAACAATTTACGTTGCACTGTGGAATAAGTTAGAATACATGTTATCCATCACGTATCCCATATGTATTACATGTTCGAAGAAGTGTACACTTGACGGGAACTGCAATTTATTTTCATTTAATATTTCAAATGCCAAATGAATTCGACAATGCATCAGAAAGTTATATACACATCGATACATTCTAGAAGAATATTGATGAAAGGTACTGTAGAACTCTTACCCTCGAACATGCAACAGCCATTTGTTTTTTTATACATGGTGTTCTACAAAGTCTATGACGAATTTTGCCAGATGGTAGCTGGATTAATTTCAAACACTTTTTCTTATACGAACATGGGTCCAATTCGTTTTTGTTTAGAAGTTACAAGCATTTAAAAAATATTACTTCATATTTCAATCAAAATTAACAAATTTGGACCAATTCTTGTCTGGTTAGCTGCATCCTGAATTATTTCAAGTAACTGCTGACGGGCAGTGATTTCAACATGGTAGACATACGTCATAGACATAGACATACGTCGCCATAAATAAAAGTCCAAAGGATTTAGATCTGGGGAACGCGGTGGCCATCATGCTATTGGACTTTGTTAACTTATCCATTTATTCGGGAAATAACCATTTAACCAAGCAGTTACTTGTTGAAAATGCTACCCCAAACGTTTACACTGAAACGTTGCTGAAATCGTCTTGATCTAGAGAAATAGAGAAGTCTTGTATGTATTATAACAATTTTCCTTGTCAGTTACTAAATTATTTGTAATACTCAAAACGAACTTAATAGAATCTCTTAGATGATGCGATCAAGTAAAACAGAATACCACCTTTAAATGATACTCGAGCGGAAAATAGCAAGGCCCTAAGCTCCTAATCCTGCCACATCTGTCTTAATAATGAAAACAGCGGAAACTAATTGGCACTAAATCTGCCTCAAGCAGATTATTTTCGTTTTACATGTAAATTCATTCTTTGTGTTCTAATTAGCGAAATTATGTACTTATATAAGCTCCGTCGTCTAAAAAATTGATTGAGTAAATACTAAAACAGCTTTAAGTAATTTTTTTATATTTTTTAAAAATCGAATTATCATGTTCTTTCAATTTACCAAAACTACCCACCCTTGTTCCTATTTTGTTGAAACTGTTTCAATCTGTAAAGAACATGTCTAGAAGTAGAAATATTTCTTACAATGTTTTAAAAGCTACTGAAAATATATTAAAATGAAGAATATAGAAGAAGATATAATATTTTGACACAACAGAACCATCAATCAAAATTATTAGGGATTATATTTTTTCGAATCTATAACAAATCAAAACAAAACCATAAATTCCAATCCATCGGATTTATTATTTTTTAGCAGGATAACTAAATTGCTTCGATAACAATCGTCTATTCTATGAGTGTAATAGTACTTGAAAAGTTATTTGCACAATGATACCAACATAAACAGTTAAATAGCATATTAATTAAAATATCAGAATATAGACACAATCAACACAGAGTAAATAAATTCGAAATTGCATATTTTGTGTTAGAATATAACCGCTCTACACAAATTAATAAGTAGAGCAATATAGAGAGGCTTCATAAATGATTACAAGCCTCGTGATCGGTAATTTTATTTCCATTATGTTGGCAATTAAATTTCGGTAAAATTAAAAGTTATTAAAACGAGATCAAAACTTCAGTAGGTACTTTCAGTGACTATTTAATACTATTTGGATTCTGACAAGAGGTTTTGTAAGCTACGCAACCCTACGCTCAAAACAATTTTATGTTGGAAACGGGCATGATTATATATGAACTGTTTTAGATAATAAAATATGTTTAACATAACATTTCCGTACTAAAACTTCCTGCCTCACTTATTTTTAAGGCCAAACTGAGGATGAGTTATTTCAAACACCTGCGTCCACGTGATCTAGAGCTGTTTGGGCACCAAAATGTGTCGTGCAGTACTCGTGACGATTATATATTTCTATTTAAATTGCAAATAAGCCGAGGAGGTCACAAAGAGGAATGTTTACGCTCGTACACAGCGTCTAGTATTTTATGTGACGTTCCACCTCGTGTGGGCCGTCCGTGAAGGAGTCTTGATAATTTTTCCTGTTTTGAAGCGATCTTGAGAATTTTATTTTCTTCGATTCCCTGAAATACATGGTGTTAATGAACTTATGTCCAAAATTTAAAGGGTGAACAAGGAACAAAAACTGAGTTAACTAATGTCAAAAACTTGTATAGGAAGTTTAAGGTCATAGAGAAAAAAGCTAATTAAAAATGTGTTAAAACTGTTTTGGAACTGCCGAAATACATCTATTTTATCGCGGCGAGTACTTAAAACAAATTCTGTAACACTTTTTATGGACTGTATTCGAAAGTCAGTTTGCAATACATTGTTGTAGTGATTGCTGTAATTGTAATACGATTCGAAAGAATGTGGCAATGTTGCAACGCGTACGAGCAAATTGGATACGTCGCGTTGAAGCTTGTGTGCAAGCAAATGGTGGATACATCGAACATCTTCTATGAAAATCAGCAGTTCTCAAAAGCTGGCTCCTTGCAATGTTGAGGTAAGTCAGATTTTAAAATTACATTTTACGCAACACAAATCCGTGTATTTATTTACCTCATTTTGACAAAACGGGCATGTGGCAAACATATTTGACATAAGTTCATTAACACCCTATATATTGATCGACTCGAAAGGTGGAAAGAAACAGTCCGAAAAGTAAAAGCTCTGGATGAAGCAAATAAGGTCAGTATCATGATAAACATACACTAAAATACTAATAAATTGTTTCGTATTCTCAAAATTAAAAAAAAGAAAAACTATTTCGGAAATTGGTGAATTATGAAAGCTGAGTTAACAATATTAACACCCTCTTAACACTTCAAACAGGTTCCACCGTGTACTGCTCTCTAGATTCGTAAAAAAACAAAATGGCAAGTGTACACAAGCTGTTGACATGCGGATAATTGGCAAATATACACATCTTACATAGAACCTTTAGAAATGTTTGACGAGCTATTTGTCGTGCCCTCATATTTCTCATCTGTATAGCGTATGTATCACACAACTTTGCGGTTTAGATTTTGTGACCGCATCGTATGAAGTCAGTTTTAAATTCCATATAGATATAGTTAAACTACAGCAGTAGATAAGAGTATATAGACAGCAACAGATAAGAGTATATAGAAACATCTTAAAAAATTAATTAAATAATAAAAAGCAGATTGCTTGACGACTAAAATCTAAATTCCAGATAACAATACTACTTAAAAATAAATACGTAAATATTATCAAATTGAGCTATAATTAATTATGATTTAGACATCAGATCCAACTACTTTTATTTTTCACTTACTAATAAATATTCAACTACTCTATACTTTACTTGTATTAACTGCTCCCACTATCCATGTCATTGTACACGTTTGCCTCTGATCTGAAGCTCCGCATCGATCAATTTATTCGATATGTATCTAGCGGCACCCTAATGCCTGCCCTGTCGGTAAGGTGAATAATTCAGATTTTTTACTATGTGCATTTAATAATTGTCATTTGTGCGTGTTTGAGTAGCATTGCGTATTGGCGACGTTTATCACTTAATATTAATTGTGTAGGGAAAATGACCGTTCAACGTCTACTGTTGACAGTGGACAGTACGAGAAATTGTTGAGGCAAGAACTATATGTTAATATATTTGCTGGTAACTCCTGATATGTACCAGATAAAATTTTACATATGTTTTCCAAAATGATGTATCCTGGATTTTTTCCCAACACTCTTTGCGTTTTTTTCTTTTATCGTACTACTAACTGGGCATATTTATTGGCATCATATATATATTTTTTAACACACGGCGAATACATTTTACAGCAGACGTAAAAAAGAAAGGTATCGACACAACACCAACTACTAAAAGGTTCCGTAAATAACTGAACAGTTCAAAACGCGAGTCAGCTGTGAAGGCCACCGACCCTTGCGCCGGCTCTGTTAGACTCTGCACGTGCACTAAGCCTACTAATAACTCTTATTACTATTTTTATATATCATGGGAATTGATTTTTAAAGAATACATACCAAGTGTTTCGTAAAATATTTCGCATTATTATTATTATTATTTTTACAATACCTGCCTTAAAGGCGATTATCAATAATTTTTTAAACGTAATTATACATATACTTTTTTATTTAATATAGTAGAGATTTTTTTCCGAATACAAGGATACATGAAAATTTTATTTTCTGACGAAAACATACCCGTGCTATGACGTGATGTGATAATAACATATTTCTATTTAGATGGCATTTATCTCTATGATAATTTAGTTGTTTTCATGATATATTTAACAATTTTGTTGGACGGCTCGAATTAATACCAATTACTACATTTTTCGTAAATTCTTTCACAAATATCGTGGAAAAAATCAAAGGTAAACAGGTGAGCAATATTATATTGCATAAATTGGGTCAAGAAAATTAATTAATGATGAAATTGTGACTTGTACCACATTTTCTTAACTTACCTGTAACACAACTGTATCCGAGTATAATCTGCCAGATCTCCGTTGAAAAACTACAGCAGATCATGCCGGTTCCAACGCACAGTATTCCAAATATGGTGATAGTCCTTACACTGAATTTTCTCATGAGAGGACCGACCAAGAGGCCGGAAAAATTAGTAACTAGCACACTACCCGACATGACTAACATGATTCCCGTGGCTTTCCCATCAGCCATAGCTTCCAACTCTTCACCGAAAATCAGACCGAAATTGGCGAAGAGGGCTTGATTGACCATCTGGAAGAGACAAAAAAACAATCGTATAATAAGTTATAAGCAAATGTGAGCATTACTGCGACATTAAGTGCAAAAGAGAAGCATTTCTATAGGCTTTTATTGATTCCAGCAAAGCATATCAGTACTTTGTCCGATATAAAATGCCTTGTTATGTTTTAAATTCTTAGGAAAATATCGGTGCTATCAGTGTTCTATGTAAGGTTTCCGAGTTCTTTAAAAATAAGGCTTCTTTAAGATACGTAATGATTTGAATTTCATGCTGGTTTCTGTATAAACGTCTTTAGAATTAAAATAAACGTTGGATGATAAACGCTTAATTTATATGTGACTGACTTGCTAATTAATACAAGGCAGTGCGTGTACTGTTTTCTACAACTTTTGAGTACCTTCCAGAATTATGTATACTGCCGTTGATATACGTAATAAACTGTCTAAAATGCAGTAACAACCTTTTCAATTTTATGGTTGCCAGTAATAGTTACAGAACAAGTCTTAAAATTTTTACCCACAGAATATCGACTCCTGTTTTACATGATTAGGTGTTGGGGAAAAATAAATAATTAATAAATGAATAAGCAGAACATCAAGGATTTTATTTGTGTGCTTCCTTTTGTTCTACACGTTTTACTTTTCAAGATTTCAGTATCTAAAAATACCAGAAATTTGACTATTTCTCGGCCAGGGATATGGCCACCTTAATCAAAATTCTACAAGAGGTCCAAAAACTTCCAAATCGTATCACCTAACAGATAAAAAATAGTTGTCATTATTGCCCGAAAGAGGAAAATGTTATGAACGGATTTTATCAACTTTGTAGGAGTTTCAAGTTTAAAAAAACACTCTGAATAACACCAAAATGTATAGATGGAAAGCAAAAATTCACACCCCCAATTCAAAAAATTTTCACGAAATTTAAGGCCATCTAGCGGCCAAACAAAGCGATTTCGGATATAGGTGAGTTAGCCTAAATTTGCCTATTTTGAGTCCATTATGGGACACAATGTATACGTAAAAATATTTAGAATACTATATTTTACATAAAAAATCGTTATCGTAGATCAAATTTTAATGTAGTGGCAATAATTTTGACTGTACTTGATTATTTTGTACGAAATCTCAACAGATATATGTATTTATCTCAAAAACATTATTTTGAGTGCTCTAGACATCTGATTAGTTCAAATTCAAGGACCTACGCCTATTGCTTCACGTGACTGTGACAATGAGGTTGTTTTTTTCAAATATTTTCAAAGCATTTTCAATACTGAAATTTGATGGAGTACGTAATTTTTTACAATGATTTCAGTAAGTTGCATAGATTCCAAATATGTAAAATATATTTTTAAATTATGTATGCACTGTATACAAAAAAAAATTAATTGTAAATGAACTGTAACTCATTTGAAAAGACAGTTAAAAATTGTGTGTGTCTTACAATCGCAACATATTGACAGTGTACTGAAATTATTAGGAACAGTTTTCAAAAAAATGTCTTGAAATAAGTGGTTACTTATAGAAATTTATGCGATGTAAATTTTCCATACCGTTATTTGTTAATGATGAGTTTTAATAGGTAATACCACTAGTACTTTAAAAAACATTTAATAGCGATAATAATAAAACGACTTTCATCGTTGTCTTAGCAATTAGCCTGCATAAGTACAAAGACACCGCGTATTTGAAGTTAAAACTGTTTGATGATTTTAAAAATATATTTTTTCTAATAACTAGTCAAGTTAATTTAGATAAAATTTTTCGCAATTTAAATAATTATCTGTACAAGGATGTAACTCAAAATCCAAAATTTATCTGGAGATGTATATGATATGCGAAGGGCAACTGATAATTAAATAGTATTAAAGCCAAAACATTTTGAAGTTTCTACAATTAAAATTACTTTAATCATAGAATGAACTACAAACGTATTTCGATGTTATCTTCTATGGACGAGATAAAATTTTATTTTACGAACTTTTAAGTTGTATTTTGCATATGACGTTATAATACATGTACTTGAAACTAGTTAATTAATTTTTTGAGACTTTTAACAATACTATAAGACTATAAGAGGTAATAAATAAGTGATTATTTTGTTGAAATAGATTATGCAATGTTGCAACATGGCAGCTTGCTACTCATGCTACAAAACTGATGTGCTAATATAGACTTTTGTATTATTCAGAATAACCCTGCGTTGGTTACATTTTAAATTATTGATTCGTATTTAGAATTGTAATAATCCAGGAAACTCGAATGAAAAAAGTAAACGCGGTTGCCCAACGCATATTACTTTCAGAGTAATTCTATTTTCAGAGTAATAAAAGGTATAGTTGTAAAAAATATCAGTTTTCTAGGACAATTTCAACCAGTATTAGAGCTGAGCAGAAAATAAAGCATAACACGTTTGTTTCACATGCACGGATATGACACGAAACGACAAGTTTAAGCTGGAAACTGATGTCGAGGAATTAAACATACAGAGATGAACTAGTTCTCTTTGTACACCATACACAAATGCACTTGTATCAAATTGTTGTACCTGTATGTTAGGAAATTGAAATCATTTTGCAAACGACAACTGAAGGATGATATTAATGCCTATTCATGGAATCAACAGACGGGACTCTTCTTTTTCACTCATGGAATAAAGTCTGTGCAAGGCAGGTGGCTCAATTGTGTTGTAGTTAGGGGAGAGTACATTGAAAAATTTCACAAACTATTTTAAGATTTTAAGCACACCTATATTAATCACATACGTCACTATCTGTATATCAGCTAATGTTACATTTTTTTAAAATAATTATCTAACTCCTTACATCTTTAAATAGTAACGACTAAAATATGTACTTAAATTAAATATATAACATTTTAAGTAGGTATACGAGATGAACCCAAATTAATTTGTGGGCAAACCTTGAACAGAATTAACTAATCTAAAAAATATCATAAAAGATCACGTTTCTGTCATGCACGCCTATGATGAATTTTCATTAGATTCATTCAACGAGCTTCAATTTTTATCAAGACTATCCGTATCACAATTATTATATACCGGGTGGGGCATTTACCTTGTGACAAAATAATATCTCGGTTGGACTCGATTATTTCGAAAAAAGTTTCAGACAAAGGTCCATATTACGACTTAGGTACTACGAAAAACGAAAAAAAAAAACAACTTTTTGTTCTTATTATTTTTTCGGTTTAACTCGTATTTTGGCCATAAAGAACAAAAAAACAAGAATATTGAGACAACGGAGTACCTTGTTGGAATCACTTTTAAAAAAACCATGTGTCATACAAAAGTTGTAGGGTGAAAAGTGGGCGATCTTGACATGACCTCGAAAATGACCTTGACCTTGACTTAAAGGTCGTTAAATTCAAAATTTAAAAGCATAACGAAGCAAGAAATTGTCACTTTGGTATCAACCGAGTCTCAGGAAAATCTTCGTTCTCGCATATATCAGCAACAAAATACATTTTCGTAAATTCTATAAAAAAAGCGATATCTAATTAAAACATCGTTAACTGATAGTAATTATTATATATTTGAATAAATTGCCTTAATGAGAAAGACTGAATTAATTTTACAGATAAAAAAATGTCAAAAAAATATTAATTTATATCACGACATTTTTGGAAATGAATTAATAAATGTACGAAAACGTTGAATGTCGATTTTGTTTACGTTTTATATTTTACTGTAGTTTATTCACTATTGATTCAGTTAACAAATGGTTAACAAATGTCACTTAATATATCAATAATAGATAAAGCAAGTGAAAGTGTTGTTAAATAAATATTTATACAGAGTACTTGTCACCGGAAATTCTAATTTCTGGTACTAATCGGAAATTTTCGACCAATAAAATATTCATATGCCAAATAGTACAATATTGGCTTTAGATTAGATAGTTATAAACGAAAATATATATTTGTTTATTTACAACAAATCTATAATTAAATATGTCAGCACCCCTTATCTTTTTATCTGATTGTATAACAGCAAACACCGCTTGGAAATAAAAGATACACTATAAACAAAATGACAACTTAGTGACATAAAAATTTGAAAAGTTTTAAATAAAACACAAATTTTAATTTTAAACGAATATATGTATGTATTTCCAGTTTTTTATACAAACAGAATTTTACTTACATACGACGCAAAAATTAAAAAAAAAGTTAAACTATAGGATAATTAGTTTAGAAAATGAAATATGGGAATAAATTTTAATTTTAAACTGCTTTTGATAATGAAACTTTTAATATTTTATGAGGCTCTACCTATAAAGAAAATATTTTTTTGACTACGTATTTTTTAAAATAAATTCGTCTCGAATTACTTCTTAACCTAGTATCACCGATTTCGTTTTTATTTGACTTATTTATTTCTGCATGAAATTTTTGAATTCATTTTTTATTTAGACCAGAATTCCAGATATATTTTCCTGTAATAAAATTCAATGAATAAAAATATAACAAATTTTCATAAAAGAAACATACCTGTACAAAGTACCTATATTTTGATTTAACCAAAATTTCGGCATAAAGCAAATAATAAAGTATAAAAATTAACATAAATGTAAATTTACTTAAAAATATACCTATATATTTAAAGTTTTTATGTGATTCTGAGTCGTCTAGTCACATATCTGATGTTTCTGAATCTTCTAATTCCATAGCAACAAGCCCTTTGTCATCCTGATTATGAATTTTTTTCTAAAAGAGAAAATGATCTGATGATGTATATTAAAATAATTTCTAAAGGTTCTTTCATTAAATATAAACAAAGCGACTGTATCCTGGATTGTAACAAAAGTTAAATTTTTCCGCATTTTTCTAATTTTTGTCGGCAAAATATTTCTTAAGATTTCCAGATCTCTGGAAGAAACCTTTCGAAGTCAGCTCCTTAGCGTGTCGGGCCTCCTGCGATAGCGGGGTAGTGGGCTTGGCCACTCTAACTATACGCTTCTAAGATATGAGATAACTGAACGTAACATTATGTGATAAAACTGCATCTTTAAAGTGGCACATATCTGTGTGCCAGTCAAAGTTTACACGAACTATTTCCGTCAATATACCCACCTAATTAAGAAAATTTTCAACGATCTCTGTCTATTAAAATTCTTTAAAATTATAAAAATGTAAACAACTGATGATAACTACAGCGATTGTTTGAATTTAAATAAATTAAGTTAATCGAAAATGACATATTTTCTTATTTCGCAATTGGTGAAAAGAGCCATTGCCTCATAACATAACCAAGAGTTATCACGAAGATAACCATTTGACCAGTTTATTTATATAAATAGATGTACACTAAGGGCATCAGTAGTTTTCGGCTGATTTATTTTTGATTGATGTCAAATTATAGCAATGAACATAATCTGAACAAGATAAAAAAATTAAAAACATAAATATGTAGGTACTTGACAAAACTATGCGTATTGAACTTCTACATACCAATTTTTTTTCTATATACTTATTTAAGTTTAGTATCTCTCTCTCTCCCGGGAAAAATCACATGTATTTTTATTATTCTGTTTGTTTCTGTATTATCTAAATCAATTATGTCCCAACAAAATGGCAGAGTATTTTTAATATTTGGTCTTGCCTAGAAGGCCATTCGCCAGTCTCGTGTTCATTAAGTAATAAAATTAGAAATGTCAGACTACCCGGCGATAATAACAAAATAAAAACATAACAATCTTAATATACGCTTATGATCTTGCGATTCAAGGCATTTTTTATCTTTATCTTGCTGTTATTTTCCATTTTACACTTTTCTAAATTGTTTGTTTGGTTTGCTAGGTAAGGAATGTTATACATAGCTGAAGCATGAGGATATGGTAAATCACCGATTTCAGATAAGGCATAACTAATACTTTTTATATGCAACATTTGTTATAGAATACCTATACCTTTTTATTTACTTTTTATATACATAATAAATAATAATAAAGAAAACGTAATTTTGTTTAATATATTTTTTCAAACTGTATTAGTTGTTTAATTAAAAAGTTTATATAAACAATTAGAATATTATCAGTCAATATCTCATCAGTATCAAAGAAATTTATTGAATTAATGATCATTCATACTACATCTATTCCAACATAAAGAGATTAATTTTATCAGTATTGGGCTATAATCTATCAGCTGGAAACATAATGTCTCCTATCTTTGATCATTAAAATAATCCCCATCAAAAAAATCGAAAACCCCATTTGAACTAAAAAAGAGAAGCGGATCTATGTCAAGAATTTTCACCACAACATATAGTTAATATAAAGTACAGGCAAAAATGGCCTCAAGTAACGAGGTAGGTACCTATAATTGAAATTAAATAAATAAAAATTGTTTAGGACTTTTTTGTGACATCCTGATATTATTAATCTATTTTTTGTTAAATACATTGTTGATAAATATGCTACATATAAAAAAGTATTTAGACTCATATGAAGTACTTTGATCTTTGCCAAAATTATAATAATCATCCACTTCTCTGAATTTTTAACCCAATGCACAAAAGATACTGAAAATTCTATTGTTTTTTATTAGTTTTTTTTTTGTTTTTGTGGCAAATTTTCTGCATTGTCAGTAAATGTTATTATTTTTCATCAGATTTTATGACCTGCATTTACTCCTGCTTCTTGCTTACAAATTTTCTGCGGGCGCCCATGTAAATTTTACCATCATTAAAAATAAAAATTTAGCACTTTAGGGCAAGCAGGTTGATTATTCCAATCCAGGCAGTTTGATAACCAAATATAACTCATGACTTTCCAATGGAATTCTATGTTTCAACTTCCTATAACATCCGTTTCTATACCATTTATTTTATCGCATATTTATCTAGCATTATATCCGTTCTGAAGTGGCAAACAAAAAAGAAATTATATACAGTTCTTATTGTCTTAAATACATTTCGATTTAATTTAGGCAAGTACCTATTTCTGATGCAATGAGATAAAAAGGGTGAAAAAATGAACGAGGATGTTATATTTTTAACTCTTATATTAAACATATACTATTAAATATTAATTTCTTATTAAGATTATCTAAAAACGATACAAAGGAATTTTTACATTAATAAAATTCCTTTGAAGATTTAATTTAGAATTTGGAAACACTAAAAATATTCTACACGTACACGAATATTACTTTTGGCTTAAGATGAGAGGTGATATTACAGCCAACTATTTTTTACAAACAGCTACAATAGTTTTCCCGTATTTCTATAAATAATAATTGGATTAGCTACCAGTTTTTTAGAACAGATAAGTCATAAGTAAATGTATGTAAAAAACAACGACCGTTATCATAGTTTACAAATAAAGTAGATATTTGTGAACTTTCATTTACGTATTCTGTTTAAAAAGAATGATGATAAATTTCTATGAAAAAAAATTAATATATTTAATTTTACTTAGAAACTAACGTTGTCATTTGCTACTGCATAATATAGAAGCTATTACCATAATTGTTAGATTATTGCAAATAAATCTATAATATAATGGACAATTGGCATTATCATGTCAATCGATGTATCTTCAAGATCACTAAATAGGCTTTCTTCTTCTAAGCCGATTACATTAAGTATTTCTGACAGAAAAAAAAATAACATTTAACATTTAAGAACACCCTAAAAACAGTTAAAATTTATCATTTCTCTCCTCGAAGCAATAATTACAGTTTTTCTTAATAATTATAATTATTAAAAATAAAAAATAACTGAAAAAAGAGTTATGGATAAAATTAATTAATGAAATTATATCAACTCCGTTGATATCGAATTTTCAAAAAGTGTCTTACTATTATTTTTATTAGTAGAATTACCCCTATTTTATTTCATTTTATTCATGATTATTTTTTACAATGTTTTTGGTTACAGCGAAAAGACGAAAATAACTGGAATTTAGTTAATTCAAATTATATTTAACGAATTATATCAGAAACACTGTTGGCACTGCATCTTTAAACCGAAATTTAACCAGAATTCACTGAGAAATTGTTGATATATTCTTAAATTTTGTTCATGAATTTATGGTCGATAATTTTATGTTCTAGACATAACGGCATAATAATTCATTCAAAGGTTGAACACAACTGACGCTACTATCTAAAATTTGTAGATGCAACCGATCTAAAACAATATTGTAGCGAAATAAGGAATGTGATGCATATCTTAACGTGCGTGAAGTTAGAAGATCATGACTAATGGGATGCTATCACAATTTAAAATTTGATTCACATCTCAATTTATGTAATGAGTTTAAAGCGCTGTAGAAAGTTTAGAAGTGAATCATCTACAGCAGAAGCACAACAACACTGATAACCAGAATCACCATTTACGTATATTTAAATTGGACCCCACCCCCTCTTATACATTCTTAGAATCTACCTATTAAATTTGGCGTAAGAAAATTTGAATTAGTCATCTTTCCAAAATGATTATCTTAAGGGCCCCATATTCTTTAGTGTTTTCCGCAAAGACAAATAATTTCAAACATTTAATAACTGAATAATCTAAAGCTTATCAAATAATAGGAATGTTATGTCATGCCACCGGAGTATTTTCAAAGACGCCGCAGTAAAACGAATAAACAGGTGCAAAAAACGATCAAACCATCAAGGTTTTAGGTACTGAAATCTACGAAAATACTAAGTTTTTTATATATAATTCCACATGTAAATATTCTTATAACATTTACTTGCTTAGTCCTACATATAAAATTGTTTACTTTTATTTATAAGTACGTGAAAATAATTCTTAAAATGTGGGGTTAGCATAACAGCAAACGCATGTTTTACAAACGCTTTTTTTTAGTTATTATTTTATTTGAGTAAATTTAAATGGTAACAATGAATAAACAAAACATCAAGGATTTTATTTTTGTGCTTACTTTTGTTCTACACGTTTTACTTTTAAAGATTTCAGTACCTAAAAACGCCAGAAATTTCACTATTTCTCGGATTTCTAGGCTACTCCAATGCAGTGGCGTAGGCAAGAGGAGATTTCGAAGCTCATGGCAAGTAATTCCTGTACATTGTTTTGCCTGCTTTCAAATTCTAACCTATGAAGAAGCTCTATATATGCCATTAGGTGCTTATAAAACAGTTTATAAAGAAATATTACCATTCTTAACGACACTACGGGTATAGAATGTTGTTTGTCCAATATCTCCATTAAACTATCTGGAATAGTTGTGTAAAATTGTATATTTTTTATTATTATATCGACTTATTACTGACGTGGTTGATTGATTATATTAGGGGTATATGGTATGAGATATGCTAACAAATCAGTCTCAGTACGTCAAATTTTGTGATCAAATTTAACAGTATGACGATTTATAAGTGATTCATGCACATCTAAAGTAACTTTTGATATACATCGCAGTGTATGTACGTTATATGAGATAATTTAGACAACCTTTCTTATCAATGAACGCGTTAAACTTGCCTATATGACGTTTTATAAATGACGCAGAGTCTTAGGCAGTTTGTGATATATACCGCATCGTGTATAACCCACTTAAGATCTCTGGATAGTTTTGTACTTAATCATAAGCCGGGGAAAATAACAATGGCGATAACCAGAACTGTTATTTACGCAATTATATATAATTCTGCTCTATAATTTTATGCAACCTGCTTAATTATAGTAACTCTAGACTAATCGAGTTAGTCACGGTTCACTGTTTCAGAGACATTCTTCTGTTAAATTGGACGAATGGCAAATCAGACTACCAGAAACATTAATAAGTTTACTCAAAGGCTGATTACATTTTTAACAAACAGTAGAATGTCACGCAACAGATGATTTCATAATACGCATCTTCTGAAAATGTTAAGAGTAAAAAGTACAAAATTAAAATGAAATACACGTAGAAACATCATAAATACGCAAATATTTGGAGATATTTTACATAATACAATAAAATAACTGAATTTATGTATAATTATGGCTGTGTTCTTCAGTCAAACAATTCGTTGCCAAATATTCCCAATCTGACCAACACAGCCTATGTATATCAATCATTGGCGAAGATATTGTGAAAGATATCTTGATTAAGAACGCCAGAACTTCGACTTCGCTGAATATTTTGTAAATTTATTCTTTAAATTTTATTCGTAACAATAAATGGGAAATAAACTTAAAATTACTACATAATTGAATAATAAAAAAAATAACTCTGCTCGAGCTGTTCATTTCACAATTTGTTGAATACCAATTTTAAATACATTAAATATATCATTAAAAATAAAATGTATCATTAAAAATAAAATGTATCATTAAAAATAAAAAATATGGATGAAGTGGTAAGGGGTAAATTTCTACGCCACTGAATTTTTCTAATGGTTACATTCTATTTAAAATTATATTTGTTATAAAAAATTCATACGCATATTTTTTGTGAAACAGAGATTATTTTATTTATTTAACAAATAGACTAAAAAAATAATAACTCGAATGAAATGGAAGAAGACTTTTGTCTTTCAAATTAATTTACCGATTTCCCAAAACACATTCTACATATTATATCTTAAATTTTAAATAATGTACTACTGAATTTTTGGATGTAAATTTTGTTTTGTTTGTCTGATAATTTATTGTTTTGTTTATAGTAATTTATGATAAACTTTTGTTATTGAGACTTCAGTTTAAACTATATGATTTATAATTCCTTCTGGTTTAGTATGAGCGTATATATTTTTATTTAATTTATCAGTTTGCATGGTGTTATCTGCGTGGATTATAAATTAAATTTATAAAATAAACACATTTTGTTATTTGTCCCCTGTAGCCTCAATACAAAGGAAAACTTATATATTTTCCTTTACGTCCATTACTCACTCATTTGTTTAATTTATAATTAAATGTTTTAATAAAAGTAAGACAAAGAATCCAAATCAGTAAAAAGTTTTTTAAGCCAATTCAAATAAACTCCAAAATTCTTCTAAAAATCTGCTTGAAATGAAGGCAAATACTGTTCTTCGACACCCAAAATCCATGTGGTGCGCCATGATATCGCGAAACAACTACTCTACTGCCTACATGTCTCAACGGCTGTTACACTTGTTGCTGTTTATGAGAGTATACATCTTTTGCATAGCTAGATTTCTGGTATTTATCGTTTGAATTCATTGGATAAGATTTTTAGAAAAAATATTGAATATATTCGAAATAGATTAAATGCCTTTAAGATAAAGTAAAAAACATATTATTAAAAAATATCACCTTGACTGGAAAAAAATATTTTTAGACATTTGGCACTTAGCCCTCGTTTTCATGTCTCGTTTGTTTTCAAGGAAGCCAATTGGCATATATTCAAAAGGACAAAGGTGAAACAGGCTAGTCAACTGGCAAAAACTTCAGGTCTAGGGAGTCCGCTTATCTTAGTCAGCGCTGATTTAGTTTCTCAAAAATTTAAGACGCAGAACGATTCTACTAACTGCTACTGAAATTAAAACTCATTAGGTGCTACAGCTGAAAATGTGTTCGGTGATAATTAGCTAAGCTAATAAAGAAGTTCTTTAAATATATTTGCCAAAACCAGAAATATAAATTATTCTTCTATAAATAAAGTCATACTCGCTGGCTCATGGTTAAACAATAAAAAGACAGTAGAACTTCAACTCTATCATTTTTACGTAATTTTGTTATAGTATAATATTACAATATTACTTAATATTTCAAGAAAATCGATCTCTCTGCAAAATTACATTTAAGTGATAATAAAAACGAACTAAATTGTACAAATAGATTTTATTGATCTGCGAACTATTTAACTAATGTAATATGATTGATTTTGATTAGTATACATTTATTATCTTTCCATGAGGCCAATCTCAACGAAATAAGTAGGTAGATGATACACACTAGCAAAAACTTTCCACTCATATATCTTATTATCATGTGGAGTTTGATAGATTTTCATTACTTTTCATATCTCAAATTTAAAATTATAAATTATCTAACTAAACATTGTAACAAAACTACGAATTATTTATGTAGATTTACTACGAAGATAAATAGCTTCGTAATTTATTTACGTAGACGAGTATACCACTATTAAAGGTACAAGTTGCAATTTGGGTACCTACTAATAGCAATTAGATTAGTAAATAACGTGTACTATATTCACAATCTAATCGCACGATTAGTTTGTCCTTACAATTTATCATTTGTCACATGGATAGCCCATATTTTGTTATAGTAAAAATAATTATTATTTCTTGCAATTTGAATTCTTCAGAAACCTAAAATGTTTACAGGATTGTTGTAAAATTTGAATTTTTAAGCAAAAAGTTACCACGAACAGGGGTCCGGAAACAGAAATTTTTTTAAGTAATTCCGAAGCAACTCATCAGATCCAAATAAAACTCGCTAAACGTCTTTAAATTATCAATTGTGGTAATCTAAAAGAAGAATAGTTAATTTCGCATTCACAGTGACAGAAATTTAGTGGTAATTAAGGGTTTTTTATTTGTCAAAAATTGTCCATAACATTCTTGGTAAAAGAGAATCTTAAAACGCAAACATCGATAATCTTTACTGTCCCAAAGAAATTCGCAATAAACATTTTTATGTATTTTGATGACACGGATTTCGAATATCAAAAGTGCCTTGATTTCTTTTAAAACTTTGTTGAATCATTACAGCAATTAAAATAAGGAGAAAATAAATGATAAAAACGAGGATAAAAATATTAATGTTAAAATTATAGTGTATGGATTTTTTCGTCAGTTCTTTAATTTCCACATGCTTTAAATACAGCATTAAAGAATTCCACCACCAATATTCTTACTAGGTAACATCTTATCTTTTTTAAATTGGACAATAAATCAATAAAATTCGAATGCCTTTTTGATTTTTGAAATATTTATTATCAAAGTCCATAAAAATATGTACATATTACCAATTTTCTCTGAACATTTTCAGTATTGAATAAAAGTACCTTTTTTCAATCGTTTAACATGTTCTATCTCGTTATTGTTAGCTTAATTTTATAATTCTGGCAAAGCATAAGATTAATTATATTGTTAAAAGCGGTTTTAAATTTTGCAACTATTTGATGCCACGAGCGACTGGCGTGCTATGATTTTTCATATCTATTAGTTCATTTTTCAGAAAAACGTGTTAGACATTTTTTTATCGAAAATATAAGACTGCAGGATTATTCTACGCCCCTCGATTATAGTGTATCAAATTTGAACATAAAATATCTTATTTTCCTAGGCGCCGATAATATCTTCAAATATGCAAAATAAAATTTTGTGGTGCCACGAAATCAAAAACAGAACACCGTAGAATTATTCTACTTCTCCAAAATTGTCATGTCATTAGGCGGTTTTTACACTAAAAACCAGACATATTGAATGTAACTGTTGTATGCCATACAAAATTGTAATACATCTCATAATTTTGATAATTTAATTTTATAAATTTGGTGTTAAACAGAAAAAACAACAGAGTTAATGATCTAGTACTGAGTCGGTATATTTCTACAGAAACGAAAAATGTCAGTTACAGTTGCATTCAAGTTTCATTTAAATCTGAGCAATCTTTTTGGAGTTATTATACTTAAAAAATATGTTGGTTATTCATAAACAGGGTGTTCCTAAATAAGTGTCGCAACGGAAAACTGTAAATTCCTCTTGAAAAAAGAAACATTCCTTTCCTCTTCCATTTTTCTCTCCGGGCTTTCGTTTTCGAGATACACGGTGTCAAAACTTCAATTTTTTTTAAATTTTTTGCCAATATCTTAGGAACCGTTTGAACTACAGGACTGAGTTTTTGTACACGTATTACCACTATTAATAGCTACTTTTTCGCACCCTTTCTGAATTCATTGAACGTGCCAGTGGTGGAGATTTCAAAGTATCGTAAGGATTTTCCCCCCCTAACTTTTACGCCACTGGAAAAATTAACATTTGACATCAAATTCTGAAGCGCCAATGAATTTTACACAAAAATAGTTCTCTTGGTTCATCGCTCTAAAGTCAATCGTTTTCAAGAAAAATGACTTTTTATGAACAAAACCAAATATTTTGCTAACGTTTCGAAAATCTTTTGTAATTTAAAGATGGGTAGTAATAATTAAAAATTTTAACGAAATTTAACAGCATTTGCAACAAGTAGCTGTTAATAGTGGTAATGTGTGTACAAAAGCTCAGTCTTGTAGTTCAAACGGTTTCTAAGATATTGGCAAAAATCTGAAAAAAAGTTTTGACACTGGGTATCTCGAAAACGAAAGCCTGGAGAGAAAATGGAAGAGAAAAAGAATGTTTCTCTTTTCAAGAGAAATTTACAGTTTTCCGTTGCGACACTTATTTAGGAACACCCTGTATATATCACTCCGGTAACTAATAAACGATTTCCAAACCATGTCCATAGAAGACTTTTTGCTTTAAATCCTATCTCCTATTTTAGTTTGACACTTTTAAAAACACCATAATGGTTTTCAACAAATAATTTATAACAAAAAGTTTCAATAAAACCTTAAGTGTCGATTAAAACATTAAATTTACAAGTAGCAGGTATCAAAATTTTGTCCTGGTGTCCTTTTTTTTCGTGGAGGGTGGAAAAGTGTTATTTGCTCTAAAATGCAACGCAAAAGCGCGAACAAAAAAGTCTTACGTTTATCAGGGCTGCCCCCAGCACCACCATCCATCCCCATCCGCCATCCGGGGGAGTACCAGTAGTCTCCATGATGACAACTTAATTCGAACGAACCGTCCGCAAACCAAATCACTTCACAACAGTGCCAACGGACCACTGTTTACATTTTTTTGTGATCGACAGTCTATACGACAATATATACACTTCACTCCGTCCGCGAATCAGATGGGCGGCTCGATAGCTAGATAAGAGATTAGAACGAGTTGGAAAAACAAGCTCGCAGTGAGCGAGAAAAAATCTGATAAGGTTTTATCGATTCGTAATTCGACGGACGGTCATGATACATTTCGTTCACTCGTCGCTCGCTTAAAGCACAATAACGTTGACGTTAGCGTATTCGCCTTGGATACATTCCTAATTAGCCGCTGAATTTGTTGTGGTAATTATAAATTTCACGTGCCTCGCGCTCGCTGTTCGTCTGTACAGTTATGCTTTTTCTTGGGCATTCTCACGCACTCGTGTCTCTGGTGAGGTGCGGACAACGTCCCCTGGACTAACTATATCCTTGAATTGTGAAAGCAATCCGTGTGCGACGAGTGTACCTTTCTTTGTCGTATCCTATTTTGATCCGTACGTGGGTTCTAGGTGGAAGCTTGCAGCTTTTTTACTAGAACTTACTAGCACGTTGCCTTCGCGTGTTGGAAAATCAGAATAGATCGTTATATTTGGAGTTTTCGAGTAGGAAATTTCGACTTTTATCGAGAAAACTCAACTGAAGTCTCGAAATTTCTGCTACAATTTAGAAATATCACTTTAAATTTCCAGTATAGTTCCAGAAAATTATCCACACTTTTACTTTTTATCAAGAAATTTCAAATTTACTTTTTACACTCAAAACTGCAGCTCAATTTCAAAATTTCATCTTTAAAATCATATTCTTTATGGTACAATTCTGGTAATATTAATAATCCAAAAATGTGTCTAGAAGTTGTTCCAAATCAGTTTCTTTACATTTAAAATTATTTTCTATTGTAAGGGGCGTCCCATTTCGTCTGAATACCTATCACATAACTTCAATTTTTAATGGAACACTCGGTATACCGGGTGATTCAGTTTGGTATTCGCAGCGCTGTATCTCTTTTATTTTAACAAATAGCTATAATAAACCCTACATAGGTATTTTAGGTCGTCCCTCAAACTCTATCAAATGACATTTTTAGATGGTCTTCATATGTCAAAATTGCTATAGTCAACTGTTTTTGTTCAAATGGCACACTATATATTTTTTTTATCAATTTTGGATGATATTTTTTTCTGCGTTAAGTATGTATGTATGTATGTAAGGAAGTCTATAGTTCCATTAGAAACGTTGCCAGAAAAGCAGCAAAAAAGATTAACCCTACTTTTCATAGCTTTATTCTGAAAAATGATAGCCAGCTGCGGAAACAATGTTACCATGTTTTTTAAAGTAACATATTTTATTTTTAATACGATAGTAAGATAACAATTTAAAACAATGTTTAAAATGACCTCCATTTGCTTCCAAACACAGAATAGCTCTGTTTATTACTCCCTCTCTACAAACACATTCTAGTAGTTCTTCATTTAATCTCCGACATTCTACTCTTATTCCGTTTTTAAGGTCGTCAATATCATTTATGTAAGGCCAAAGAAAGAAATCTATAGAAGGGAGATCCGGAGATCTAGCAGGCCATTTAACATTTTTATCGAATGTTCTTCATCTCTTGCCCTTCTGGGTTTAAAAACTCTTCTTTTCTTTTGAAAACTCCCATCTGTCGCCAATTCCCGGCTAATTTTCCGAAAATTTTATCTGATGGAAGTTAAAAGCAGCAAACAAGATAAATACCTGGCAGCTTTAGCGTTCTTTCGGTCCTCTCCATAAATTTTTTAATTTACCATATCTAGTTTTTCTTGGTTACTGTAAGCATTCATGTGATAGTTCTAGATAGAATAGGTAGGTACAAAATGTCCATTATTTTGACAAACCGTTATTCGGAAACGTCAAAGTTCAGTTATTTCCGCAGCTGGCTATTATTTTTCAGAATAAAGCTACTGTAAGTAGGGTTAATCTTTTTTGCTGTTTTTCTAGCAATATTTCTAACGAAACTATAGACTTCCTTATATAGCTGAATGCAGAAAAAAATATCTTCCAGAATTGAAAAAATATATATATAATGTGCCATTTCAACAAAAACAGTGGACTATAGCAATTTTGACATATGTTACCATGGAGTTTGAGCGGCGATTTAAAAATACCATAGGGTTTGTTAAAGCTTTTAGAAGCTATTTAAAATAAAAAAAGATACGAGGCCGCGAATATCAAACTGAATCACCTAGTATTTATATATTTCTTGTTCCATTTCGCGTTTTAATTGACGTTTGCAATGTTCTCGAAAATATCAAATATCTGCAAGATTATAAATATGATAACAATATAACCAGTAGGTAATCTTTCACGCATGAAAAATCCTATCATATCCATTATTTACGTAATATATTTCAAACAAAAATATTAATTGTAATTATGGATTTTCAAGTTTTAGACCACTAACTTTTTTATAGAGTCCTAATTTAAATTTGGTACAGATGCTGCCAAATTGAATTTCCTTTCTATTTTTATAAGATATATTGAAGTCTATTTCCTATTTTAGAGATTTATTACAAATTCCTTTGATTTTTTTGCTCACTGGAATATTGTCCCAAATATTTATTTAATATATTAGGAAAGATATCGATAATAAATAACCACAATTCCACATTAAAATCAAAATATTAAAATTAGAGTGGAAATATCTACGTTAAAGTCAATTTTTCCATATTTCGTTGAAACATTCAAATCGAATTATTAAATTACAATCGAAAATGTTTTAATAAAATTTAAATTTCCAAATTAAAGTGTGGAAAAAGGAATAATAATTCTAAATGGTTTTTATGCATATTAATAAATTATTAATGAAACACCAGGTGTAACTGATATTATTATTCTATGGGATGTTTTTTAATTATAGTAATATTATGCTGAGACAAAAAAAAAATGGCCAATTTCTTTATCAAGATAGCTATGAAATTGTAGGTTTTAGGGACTAATTTTTTTAACTTTATACAAATATGAGTTATCATAGCAATATCAAATTTATACATCAACTGATTTAGAAGATATGTTGGTACCCACCAAATTAATATCTAATTAGCACGATAGAGTTTATCACTCTCTTCTGTTTACCTAAAAATTTGAGGCTATCGTAATCAAGTGATATAATGCCATTAGTTTATTGCGATTTTAGGCATTATCGCCAATCCATACGAGCACATGACTTATTATTTAACTATTAACTGGGTCAACACAAACAACATGAGAAATTTCAACGTCATCAGCAAAATTAATTAATTCTATAGCAAACTGACGAAATTAAATTGTTAATCGCATTTCGAAAATACTCAGTGGCGTCTAAATTCTGAGGTTTTCTTCTTCAGCATATTTGCCACTGCTTGACCTAAAAGAAATTTATCACGCTTTATTTTGAAAATGCAGTCATTCACACGAGCTTTTGTTCTGATAATTTTGCTTTTTAAAAATATCGTGATACATTTTTAGTAGTTACCTAACTTTCAATTACTTATTTTTAAATATATCGGAATTCCAGAACAACTCTACTCCCGATTCAGTTAGAGAAAACATATTTAAGTTCCTTTTATCAAGTATTTCAGGTTTAATTTAAAAAAAAATAAATCTGCTTTACATTCGGATACAGAATTCATCTTATACACGTAATTAATCAAATGGCAAAAATTAATTGACCAAAATAACTCCCACCAAATTAAATTTCATAAAGTTCATTTTTGGGTTGTTATGAAAAAAATTAATCTCGATTAATTAATTAAGTTTAAATATATTTATTATTCTATTCTTAGCTCTCGTATTTTTTACTCTAATTTAAAGATATTTCAAACAAATTCAATTTTTTTTTTCTAAAAAACTTATCAAATGAAGTCAAACATTGTTCTTTGATGTCAGATATCCTAAAGATATCTAACCCCACAGATAATACTTCTAACTGCTGATATTGTGGGAAATAACTACTTTATGACCTACACTAGCATTGAATTACAGGCACAATACCTAGTAAAACAGCTAGTAATAAATAATTATCCAAAAATAAACACTAAATATGCTGTCTAAATGTAATTAATAAAAAAACAGCAGGTATATCAGATATGCGTTTTTGTTTCACAGAGATCTAAAGTGAAATTAATAAAACAGGGAGAAATTTAGCAATTACGTCAACGCTCAAAAAAGTAGATATATGTTGTTTAAAATTCTTAGACAAAAAATTCCATTGTCGCGCCAGAGGTCAAAATCATTAACAATTGTTACTAACGTAAGCTTAAACTTTTCAAAAGACAGTTGAAACTATATCCCACTTCTGAAATTATTAATGATAGAAAAACATCCATTAGTTTCATCGCCGAGCTGGGTGGCGGCGAATATAATGCAGAAACAATGTAGCCATGTCATTCAATTGAAGGCTCATTAATAACTTTCTATTACAATGGAAATTTAATAAGGGTGTAGACGTAACATGAGGTTATTTAAATTATATGGGCTAAATTTTGGTCAATCCTTAAGAAGTTAATTGATGATTGGTTGATATTTAGGTTCATAGTCTATCTTCTTTAATACCTATTTATTTTTGACAAATTTTGGTCGTCTTTGTTAAACTCCCAAATCTATAGGTTTTATAATAAAGGAATAGGTGAGTTCTTATATTAACCCTTCTACAGAACTACAAAACATTGTTTAAAGTATCTGAAGAGATTTTCCCATCAGTTGTTTTTTTGTACTACTGGTGTTAGTATTAAAATCTGAGTCATTTAGAATGATAAATCATATTTTTTCAGTAGGATTTAAAAATTGGGAATACGTTCAAGACGTATAAGTTATATCTCGCAGATTGAGTACAATAAATTCTCTAAGTTCTTCATAAATTAATCAATTTATTCATAAAGATATTGGTTTTATAAAAGTTTTAAACGGTCAAATGCAGGAAAACTTCTAAGTGGATTGAATACCAGATTTCTAGGTCTCAAGACGCATGCTCGCAACAAATTTTTTAACAATGTTCTGATTTGCAAAAAATTGTATAGGTATAAGAATATATATGTCACAAGTAATAAGGTGCTATAGAATGCAACCATTTAGGTCAAATTAGAATTTGATCAATGAATTCATAAAAACTGATTTTGGCTTTTCAGGTTTTTTGCCACTGTCATGTGAAACCCTCAGTATAGCCTTGAAATTGATTTCCCTTTAAATAAGGGATTGGAACTATTAAAAAGCAACGATTACTCTTGAATTCGGGTCGTGTATTCACACTGGTTAGAAACTTCCGCACTGGTTAATGAACTGCCAGACAACAGAGTCGACGTTCGATCACCTGTAGGGATGGCTCCGCGAATTCTAGAGAATTGCTGTTCGATATGGATTCTAACGTATGGCCTCTTCAAATTCGGGTAATTTTTAGCTGTTGGCTTCCACGACATGAAATCTGGTTGTTATTCTAGTTTATGTAAGATAAAGTATTTCAGCTTGAATTTCACGCAGTTCCAGGCGTTTTTGCGGAAAAATTTGTTTCTGGGTTGAAATTTTGAGCATCCTGTGAAGGTAATTGACGGTCGCTTTGTCAGGAGCATCGAGCTCTCCAAAACGCCTCTTTTGCGACTAATTATAATATTGTGATCATCTAACTTTAACAATTTTAACGGTTTAAACGACGAATACAGCATTATTTATTAGTATTGTTTCCAAATAAAAACCAATAAAAATTCCGTACGAGAGAAAAATAAAACGGGGAAAAAAATTAATCTTTCTGTTTATTTGTAGTAAGCTGGTACTTCTGAGTTTTGACCTGAACTCGTGAAGAATTTTTTCAGGAAGAATTAGTGAAGTTATTTGAGAACAGATTTGGTGCTACTTCATGAATTAATTCATCACAAAATTCACGAAATGTAAAAATTTTACTAGTGGGGGATAAGTAATAAGATGGTGTTCACTGGATGTGCATTTCTTGTGATTATTATTATTAATATGCCTATAAACGGCTACTCTTCCCTGATAAATTTTAAATATCATTGGTATTTTTTTTAAATAAATGAAAATTTAATATGCTTCCCTTCCTGCTGTATGTAGAGAAAACATTTAAGGGCAGTACAACATACACGGTTATTTCCGTATAAAGAAGTAATAAATACAGTTTGATTTGTACGATTCCTCGATTTCGTTGAGAGATGTAGGTAAGTAATAAGTTCTTAATGTATTTGCCACATACCTACTTGAATCGTCGTTGTATCTTTATTCAGAACAAATTGTTATAATTTTATAAATAATAAATCTAAAACCTAGTACAGTCGTGACTGCACGAACTAGAATCAAGTTCCTGATTAGAAGGCACGCGGTTTTGCAGCAACAATTCATTCATATATTAACACGCAACACACAGCTGTATTGCGGGTTGCGTTGCAAAACTTGTCTATTTGCCGTCATAAGGGTTGCATAACCTTGCCCCTGATCCTAAGCATAAGATTCTGTGACCATGTCTCTGTTAAATAATTTCTTAACTAGATAAACTCAATACATTGGCCGCTTTTTAATGCCTTTTATTTCCTCTAAAAATTGCTAATTTAATTTACTGCAAAAATATTACTTCTTTAATATTTTTTCCCTGGTAAAGTAGGGTTTTACCGTTGAGTGAATTCCTCACTCGACGGTTTTACTTTAAATAGTTTCCCAAATTTTCATTGAATACCCTATAATTTATTATAATAAATGCAACAACAATTATAAAAACTATAACAAATTGTCATTTGTCCTTAAAAACATAGTGCATCCATCTTTTGGAATATTCATAAGTAACAAATAGTGTAGCTGTAGCTGGAATTGTTCTTAATAAAGTAGGAGCCAACCCATTATATAAAGCTCCAATCCCCTCGTGTCTAGTTATATTTAAAATAGTTATAAACATATTTTCTTCTAGGCTGTTAACTTGTATACGAGACTTTGCCACATCCGCGGGATATGTAGCAGTCCAAAATACGGCACCTCCTACTGCTCCCGCTAACATGGTTTTGAAGAGCCCCAAGTCTTCCTTTTTTTGGCCCGGTCTGGTCAACAGTTCCCTTGTTCCTGAAATAGTATAAAATAATTACAGAACTTTTAACGTCTAAAATAATTTGTCACAGAAAACAATAAAAACAGAAATTAATATAATTCTTTTTTTCTTTTGCAGATTTGCAGAATGTTTTTAAATTATAATCTAAAGTATGAATGTATAGTAATATAACAACACCAATTTATAATTATTATGTAACAATCCTACGTACTCCACTACAAAAAATATTATTACATGAAATTAATTAATGCAAACCTTCGTATCCTCCAAAGAAACAAAAATATCCCGGCATTTCTCTCACTAGGGTAGGAACTAGGCCTCTAAATAACCCTACAAAACCTTCATTCCTAAAAATTTGGGCCGTTAACTTAAAAGGACCGACTGTTTCGAACTTCTTCCCCAACGCTTCATGCTGCTTTTTTGTCTCATGCATGGCTTGAAGTTTACATTTTATCAACTCTGTGGGGCAAATTGCCAGAGATGAAAAAAATGATGCTAAAAATCCTGCCGTTGCATTACTCAAAATACTTAAATTTTCGGTACTGTCCACACGAGTAACCCTTTGCATTATTTTTTGACAAAATCCATAACACAGAAATAATACTGAATTTTCTGCTACATTTGTCGCAAGAGCTGGTACTGTGCCAGCATATAAACCCCTATAAACACCGTCATTTTTTAATGTCTTCATGAAACAATTTACCATATTTGTATATAAATGCGGAAATGTTTGCATTTTTACTTTTACAGTGTCAAGTGGTTGACCTACATAAACTAATGCTACTCCTCCTAAAAAAATATATAAAAATAGTGTCTTATTATTTATTTAAGAGAAATTTACCAACCCAAAGATCCAGCTGTGAAATCAATAATTCCATCTTTAAGATGTTGATCATTTTGTGCTTCTTTGCCTGACATTATACCAAGTTATACTATAGTTTAGTACTTCTAATTTACACTTTTTGAATATTGAAACTTATTGATAAGAATAAAGAAGATAAAATATACATCTTTTAGAGTAAGGTTAGAGTTCACGAATATTTGTAAATAAGTCTAAGATAAAAGTGTTAAATAGTGATTATGAATTTAAATTACAATCGATTTTATCCACCAAGCGTCAATGTCTAATCGGTCGAAATTAGAAATAGCCACAATTAGTTAGGGTTTTTTATTTATAAAAATAAACCACAAATTATAAAAAAAAACTAATGCATTTCATTTAAATTTAAATTACTTTCTGTTTAAAATTTTAAATTCCAATTCCACCAACTGTTAAATGTGCAAATACAACAGCCACTGACCCATTCTGAGGGCCTTTCGATTTGGAAAAAATAGTAGCTATTAGTAGCTAATAGCAACTTAGAGCTACTCTGAACTGATATTAGTTAATAGCTGTTTTCTTTTCCTCTCAGCTTTGAATCATCATCACTGAATCAGACAAACACGAATTATCCAATTTCGAAGAAAACAGGATTTTGTTTACTATTGACATTTGATTTGATTTTAAATATCGTTTAATTATATGTATTCTTCTGAGCACAATTAAAATAAAAATAGTAACTGCCTTCTTCGAGAAAACAGACACTACCAGAATTTTAAGGTTATATTAAATATGTAATCGTGATCAAAAGTTCGAATCACATAAAAAGTTTGATTTGTAGGGGACAGGGGATTACCGATCCTGATTTTATAATCCGACATGATCCGGAGACAAGAAAACAACTACGAACATGAATTTGGGATCATAACGCGTTTAGATCCGAAAAAGGCACCTGAAAGAAAGTAGCTAATCTGTCAATTTTTAGGCAAGTAATAGTAATTAGAGATGTGTTGCTCTTTTATTGTCTGCTACTTTGGCACCGTTCCGCAGTTGTCACTGGAGCTGACTGTTCCGCTGCGACAAAAGAAGCAGTGATTTTTCGGAGCGTTTACTGCAAAGTGCAGTTTACTAGAGCCAGAGACATAGCTCAGACGTGCCGGCCACAGCAGAGCAGATTCTCGCTCAGCCGGCACAGTAGCAGAATTAGTCACAGTGTCACACACTAAACATATAATACAGTCGCGTTTGATTTAAAGACATTGTATTTCAGCGACTAGAGCAAGGCGTGTATTGCTGGTTGCTGCTCTACAAATATTTTAAAAGTTTTTGTTTACAAAATCACTTAAAACTTAGACTAAGCAAAAAACATGCGACTGTTCTTCATTTGTTTTTGTTGCACTCGCGGAAAAATTTTGAATATCTGGCACTGTACTCACTGTAGGATGTCGTTGTTCTATGTGTCTTTTTAAATTGGTGATTGAAGATTTATAACAAATATTTTGCTTGCATATATTACAACAAGCTTTACTTTCATGCGTTGGTAAAAATAAATTCCACAGGAAAGATTTTCTTCGTTTATCCATGTCCAATTTTATTTGTAATAAAAATTTATCAGTAGTAACTTAGGACAAAATAACAGATAACGCTATATCAAATTCAAATAAATAATGCAAAAGCGAAATAACAAATTGAGCTAAATCTACGAAAGTTGGCACATGCTTGAAAAACAGCGCATGACGAAAGTATCCCTATTCCCTAACGCTAGCCGCTATTAAGCACGACAAGTGTCGATTTATGAACTTTGACGCGAAAATAAGGGAACATATCACGGTAGGAATGTATGCGCGCGCTACCAAGAGCTGTTCCGAAAAATCGCAGCTATTTGTCACTGCTCTGTTGCCGGAGCAGTAGCAGGTGTCACTGCTCCGCAAAAAGAGCAGTTTAGCCCATCTCTAATAGTAATTTGACACACTGCGTAATCTAGATGTTTAATTTCTGCCTGGTTCTGCCCATGGAGACTACTACCTCTTCTCAGGATATGTTTTGTGTTCTTAGGCTTCCACAATGTTTTCTATGCTCAGTGCTGTTCTTTCTTTCTTTTAAACCACTTCAATAACCATAGAGTAAAATTTCTTAACCAAAATGGTGTACGTGGAATATGCTGTCATACTTACAATAATAAAATAAACATAATTATACATAAACGTAATCAAATTCCTTTTCAAAATTAGGTAAGTAATAACATTTACAAAATTCAATCCCCATTAATGCTTTAATTTCATTGCTTTTATTCTTAAAGGTAACATACTTAATTACAATGTGGAAAGATCCTGAACCAGATCCTGGGGGTGACACCCAAGAAGGGGCATCTTCTGGGAAGCCTTTACAAGAACTATCGGATTTAAAAGATCAAAACCAGCAGCAACAACTCCTAATAGCTCAACTAAAGGAAATGTTACGAAAAGAGCAAAGCAATGTAACACAAGAAAAAGTCGAGGAATATATTAACACATTGAGTAAAGCAAAAGCAAAGAAGAACAGGACTAGGAAAGATGAATCTGGAACTTTAGAAAAAACTGTTAGTAGTAGTAGTAGCAGCAGCATAGACGTTACTAAAAAGCAGAAGTTAAATTTACTTAAGCAGCAGTTAGAAGAAAATAAGTAAGTAATACAAGAATATTTCTGAAATTATTGTTAAAAAGAAAATTTTTGCAAAAATATTTAACTATTTTTTCCCATGTTTTTGCTTTCTCCTGCTATTAACATTTAATTTTATAGAGTTAGGTTAGCTGAAAGAGGAAAAAGTCAGAAAGGCATAGAAGAAATGGTTATTCAACTAAAAGCACAACTGAATGATTCACAGCAGTTAATTCCGGCAAGTCTTTCTATAGTAGAATCCAAAGAATACAGCAAAAACAGTTCACAAGAAGAATTGTATAATATATTACTGACCAAGGAAAGAAAAATAACTGATTTGTTAAATAAAGTTCAGAAACAAGAAGTCACTATTCTGGATTTAGAAGAAAATTTGAAAGAAAAAGATTCCGTAATCGACGCCCGAACTAAAGCAATAACACTAATGACTGACAGTTTAAGTAAAAAGGGGAAAAGCACATTGGATGCCTTAGATGACACAAAAGAGCAAATGAGGAAAATGCAAGAGAATTTCGTAACTTTAGAGAGTGAAATGAAAGCCAGACAAGTGAAATTATTGAACGATTTAAAAGCTAAAAACTTTGAAATCGCAGAACTTCATGAAATTAATCAAAGACTGTCAGAAGAGAAGATGGAGTATACTAGAAGTATTGAAGAATTTAAAAATAAAGAAACCGATAGTGAAAATAAAACCGAAGATTACAAAACTACTATTAGTGATTTGCAGAAACAGTTAAATCAAACTGTTGCTGAAAACGAATCGCGTCTATCTAAAATAACAGAATTAGAGAAAAGCCTTCAAGATAGCATGGATGACCTTAACAGACTTAAAAATATTGGGCAGTCCGTCAGTACGGAGCAAAGTAACAATGAAGAAATCGCTAAATTGCGAAAACAGTTGGAGGAAAACAATAAGAATATGATTAAAGCTAAAGCACAGAGTAAGAGTAAAATTAAAGAATTGAATAAAAAACTGGACCAGATTAAGAAAGCCAACGATGCCAATGCATTAATTGTACAATTGCAGAATGAAAACACTAAACTAAGTGAAAAAATTGCAGAACTTGAAGAGGAGAAGGGTAATATGCAGTTGAAGATGGTGGAATCCTCCGAATCCATAAAAGGTGAGTCAGTTTTAATTTAATCCAAAATACAGTGTTTTATTAATATTATTTAACGTGCTTTAACAAATGTTTTTTAATTTTAGATTCTTCGTATCTAGAAGAACAAAGGGAATTAGAAATGAAAGCAATAAAATATTCAGAAGAATTAGAGGAGAAGAATAAAATTATATCATTATTGGAGACAGGTAAGTTGTACAACTTAACGCGAATACCGGCATCTGTTAATATTTCCTTTGTAGAGATAATTTCTCTAAAAGAAGAAGTAACATCCTTAAATGAGAAAATATCTGGCTTGTCGCATTTAGAAAACATACAAGTGTCCTCAGAAATTAAGTCTATTCAGTTAGAAGAACAGCTCGAAAAACTAGAAGGTGAAAACTTGAAACTAAAGGAAGAAATAGAAGGATTACTAAGGGCAAAAGAAGAAATGGCGGAACATGTGGAAGAATTAAAGAAAGAAAAACAGGAAATTAGTTCAAAGTTAGACAACTATATTCAGGTAAAAGAATAAAAAACAGGTTTTATTGGCCAGTTTATGCACAATTTTATTCAATTTGCTTGCAGGAAAACATGGAGCTGATCGACAAACTGGAGAAGCTTAGTGCAGAAAAGGTGTCTTCCGCTGAAAGCATCGAAATCGTCGAGGGACTAACTCAACAAGAGAAATTGGAACTAGCAGCCTATCAGAAAACTCTGGATGTACACGTTGAGGGCGAACCGATAAAATGCCCCGAGGACGATCACATCGAACCGCCAACTGAACTTAACGAGAGTGTCCTTCAACTGAGTGAAGATTCCACTGAACTTCTACAGAAAATCGACATGTTCAACATGGAGAGGAAGGAGGTCATGACGAAGATGGAGGCCCTTAGGGACGAGAACAGTCAGCTTAACATGAAGATAAAAGAGATAGAGAATAATAGAGATATTTTGGCGGAAACGTACGAGCAAGTGCAAACGGAAAAGGAAGTGCTGCAAAGCGAAAACGATGAATTGGCGAAGAAAGTTCAAGAACTGGAGCGGCGGAGGAATCAAGCAGAGGTAGTTACAGATTATTATTTTTTTATTTTTTTAAAGTAATGCACTCGTAAACGATGTATATTAAATTTTAATGAATACTCTTATACTTTTTTTTTGGTTGTTTGTACAATATTTCAGTAAGCTTGCCTCTATTATTTTATTCATTATTGGTACTCGTTTTAACATTTGTCTAATTGTTTTATTTCTTATTTTGTCTCGCTTTGTCTTCACTGTTGTGTTTCTTTTGTACTGTCCTGTACTGCACTATATTCAGCTTTACTACTAACGTCTTCAGAAATATTTAATTTTGTTACAGGAAGGATTAAAGGAAGTTCATGGTTCAGAATCTACTTCCCAAACAAAGTTGCAGGAATTGCAGACTGAATATGAAAAGTTATTAGCAGAAAACGAGATGCTGAAAGGCACCATGAAGGAGTATGACAGACACGTCCATGAGAAACACAACTTAGAGTCCGAACTTAAACAAGCGAAAGAGAAAATAGAGGAAATCGAAACGAAGATTCACGATCATTTAGCGGAAATCAGCAACTATGAAAGTGTAATCGAAGAAAATAAAAACGAATTCATTAACTCTGCTAATCTTATAAACGATCTTCAAACAAAACTTAATGCAAGGGAAAAAGACATAACGGACTTGAATGTAATAATAACTGACCTTAATGAAGTCGTCAATAATCTGCAAATAGAGAACAGTAAATTGGGGAACTTCGAACTCATGGAAAGTCAACTCACTGAACTTAAAACGGCGCTGAATGAGCAAATTGAACAAGCGCAGGAGTACGAGGAGGAAATCTCTCGGAACAACGATATCAATACTGATCTTAACACAAAACTGATCGAAATGAACAAAAAAATAATCGAAGCCGAGCACGATATGGAAATGAAAGACATTGAATACAAAAAATTGGCACAGGATCTTCAAACGAAAGATGAACTTATTCAGAATCTTCAGCGTCAACTCGAGGAAAAAGACAAGAAAATCAGTGCTGTAATTCAGGACATGAAAGAAAAATATTTAGCATTACAGAAACAATTAGATGGTAATAGTGGTTCTCTCGAAGCAAAGGTTCTAGAACTAACAAATAAAAATAAAGAACAGATGGATAAAATGAAGAAAATAGCCGCCAATTTGAAGAAGAAATCTCAAGCGTATCAGGCATTGGAAGAAAAATACAATGCAGAAAAAGAAAAATGGGAAACAGAGTTAAACGAAAAGAAGTCTGACATTTCAAGTTCCGAGGATAAGATCGCAGTGATCCTCCATCAGTTAAGGGAATTGGAGGAGGAAGTCAACCTTAAAAACGCAAAACTTTTAGACTCCGATATCAAAATAAGAGAACTCACTGAAATTGTGGAAAATCTCGAACAGAACAGAATAGAATTACAAACGTCAGTCGCCGAACTAAAACACAGAGAGCAGAAGCTGACGGAAGTAAGCCTTAAGCAAGAATTATCCACCAGCTTGCACGAAGATTTCGATAACATCCCCACTAACCAAGATTCAGTCAAAGAAGAAAAAATCAAGGAACTGGAACTCATAATCGAGACCAACGAGGGCGACATCGCACATTATAGAGACAGAGTTCACAAGTTACAAGAGAACGTCGCCTATTTAGAGCAAGAGAAAGAGGCGCTCGTCCAAAAAACCATGGAGCTAAACGATCAATTGAATATAACCTCGAAGAGCATCGAGGAGAAGTCCTTCGTAGAAGAAGAACTTGGTCAGAAACTCCTTCAAGTGACAGCGAATGATGAAGCGCTAGTGAAAAAGCTAGAAGAAGTGACGGAAGAAAACAAGGAGCTAGGCCAGAAAAACAAAGAGCTGGAGGAGATAACCCTCAAACTCAAAATAAAATTGAAGAAGGCGCACGAAAGGGTGACCCAGTTAAAAGCTTTGCAAACCAACATGGAAGAGCTGGAAACCTCCAATAGTGAACTGAAGAAACAGCTCGTTATCTTAGAGGCTAACCAGAAGCAAATCCAAGATGAAAATTTGGAATTACAGAAACAGAACCAAAACGACTATGAAAATATCGAGGCCGATTACCAGATACAGTTGGAGGAACTAGTTAAGTGCAGAAATGAGTTAACGGTTGAATGTGAAAAATTACGGGAATCGCTGAAGGAAATGGGACAGAGGGAGGATGAACTACTATCGGAAATTGCGGAATATAAGCAGAAAATGGAAGCGAAAGATGCAAGTGACAAAGAAAAGGTAAGTGCTAAATAAAATAATTTAGGAAGACATTTTATGTAATAATGAGTAAAAATAACTCTTTCTTAACTGTTGTAGCTGGAGGGACTCACCGATGAACTAAGAGTTGCGAATTACAATTGGAAAGATTCCACGAAAGAAATAGAAGCCTTGAACCAACAAATTGAATTCCTTGAAAAAGAACTGATAGACAAGATAGCCAGAGAAATGGTTGAAAGTATTTTAACCGAAGCGGAAGACAGAATCAGAAGTATGAGGACAATTGGAAGTCAAACTGATGGAACAGAGAATATAGTTGATATCGAAGAATCTCCTGTAAAAGAATCTATCATGGAAATTACAAGTTTACCACCAGCTGAAAATAAAATTGAATCTGTTCCTGCACAACAGGAGGTAATTCCCACATTCCACTGGCCGGGCAGCCAGCAATCCCAACAGACCAGCCAACCGGGTGATTGGTTTGTCGATCAAAGTGTTCAGCCAAGCAGTTCTAATGATTGGTTCCCCATTCCCGACCAAATAGAAGGTATACCACAACAAAATCCGTTCCTTCCTCAACCAGAACCTCAGCAACCAATTGTGGACAACTCAAAAGAAGAGCTCCTGAATAAAATCAAGGCATTGGAATTTTTACTGTATAACATAGACAAAGAAAAGGAGGAAGCTTTCCAAGAATGCACAGGAATGGTTAACGAACTGACTCGTTTGGTATACGAAAAAGTAAACCCAAATAAAGAAGACATTCCAGCATCTACGAGACCCAAGAGAGCTTCGAATCGACCCATGTCAGAAATAGAATCTCAAGTCATGTCCGAAGCCGACGTCATTGACGCGGCCTCACATTTAAAGGATTTACAAAGCATTGAATTTGAAAAGACAAGTCTCTCGTTGGGAGAACAAAGCCACCCTGTCATTGAAGAGGTTATGCAACCGAAACGAGCTTATTTGACCTACCAGCCCATGGAGAAGGCCTCTGGGCACGTGAAACCGGAAGTATTTGGTGAGAATGACGACGGTTGGGGATGGGGACCGGAGGAGGCAAAATTAGAGGAAGAGCACCAGTTTAAGACGGAAAGCGCTCCTCAAATACAGAATTTAAGGAGTGAAGTCGCACGGTTGAACGAAGCCCTGCAAGTCCTGCAAGTCGAACGGGAAAACCACCTCGAGGAAATTAAGCAGTTACAAATAAGATCCGGCAAACTTATTAAAAAGTGCAAGGAGTTGAAACAAAAGAACGACCAGCTCATGGAAAAACAACAGAATAAGAAAACCGAGGGAGCAGATTTCTTCGACTTGGACGCAGCGATCCAAGACGAACTAAAGACGCAAATAGCCCAATTGGAAAAGAAAGTTAAAGAGGTTACAAACGAGTTGGAGAAGGAAAAACAGGAGAAGGTCAACGTACTGAAGCGTGTCGACGTTTTGACTTCGGCAAATGAGAGGATGACGGAAATGAAGGAGATTCAAGACACAGAAGTGCTTCGTTGGAAACGAAAACATCAGGAAGTTGAAGAGAAACTTCAGCAGTATGAATGGGGTAGCGATGGATTCAACGAGCGTTCAAAATCGAAAAGCGTTCCCGAAGCGGAAGCCTCTTCCAGCAGAGACGACAAAAAAATTGAAGAGCTGCAGCAGACTATTAAAGAGTTAGCGTTAGATAATGAAGAACTACAGGCTTTATTGGAGGAACAAAGGCAAATAAGGATTACTCTAGAAAAAACAAAACCACCAGAACATGACAGCGCAGAGGAAGAACGTAAAAAGATATCAGTCCTGGAAGGGACAATTAAAAATTTGGAGCAGGAGCTTACACATAAATCCGAAGAAATTCAAACGGTTTTAAACGAAAGAAACATCATATATGCGCAAAGCGAAGCACTACAAAAAACAGTAAAAGAAAAAGAAGACAATGTTAAAAAGTTACAAGAAAACTTAAAGTATGTTACGGAACGAAGTAACGAATTTGAAAAGTTATTAGGAGATAACGAAAAATTAGTGAAAGATCTTCAAGAAAATGAAAAGAGTGACAAGTTGAACGAAAAAATAAAGGAACTAGAAGATGAGCTGCTTCAGTTAAATCAATTCAAGTCTCAACAAGATCGTCTTCTGCAAGAAAAGGAAACTGCTTTCAACGATCTTATATCGTCATTTGAACAAGTAAATACATTAAAGGAAGAACTTGACATTCAAGTCAAACAGCTGACGAACGATTTGAAGCGACAGAGAGAAAGATATGACGAATTACAAGTCGAAAACGAGAGGAATATATCAGAATTAGAGAATGAATTAACACAACAAAAAGAAACATTTGAAAAACTGAAGACGCAGTTTGATGGAATAATTAGTGATTTACGCAATGAATTGGAACAGCAAAAACAATTGAATGAACGCTTGCAGGCTGACGCGACAGTGAAATTTAATCAATTGTCCCAAGAACTAGTTGAGCAGAAACAGAAATACAACCAGTTGCATGCCGAATACAATGGAAAAGTCGCAGAATTAACTAAAGTATCTCAAGAGTTGCAGAACAAGGAGCAGGAGTCTTCTTCGAAAGATACTTTTGAGTGGGCCCAAGAAAAATACCAGTTGGAGTCTTTATTAACAGAGAAAGAGACTGCGTTTGTTGAGTTGAAGAACCAGAAAGAAAATCTTGAAAAACAAATCGAAGAGTTGACACATAATTTAGAACAAAAGCAAAAGGACTACGAGCAGCTTGTAAATGAAACAGAAGAGAAAATATCTAAAACTGTAAAGGAACTGGAAGAGAGTTGGATTATCCAGGTAGATCAGAGAGGTAAGTGTTATTTATTTATCCAACGGGAACAAATTCATAAATAGTACAAAGTACTAAAAATGTACCTTTACACATTAAAATTTCAGGAACTGATGTTGCCGAAAGTTGGAAGCTACATCTAGATTCCGTGGAAGCTGAGTTTGGCTCGATCCAGCAGAAATTAAAATATGAAATCAATGAACTCGAAGAAAAATGCAACGCTCTGGTCAATGAAAACAACGAATTGCGTAAAAATGTCGATGCCGAGATAAGAAACGAAGTTGACCGTATTTCTGCCCTCCAGCAGCAAATAACCGATTGTCAGCGTTACATAACCGATCTTAATAACACGCTCATCGAGAAACAGAATGAAAATGAAAATCTCATGGGCAAATTAACAGCAATAGAAAACGAGAAAGAGCAACTTTCAAGCAATCTGAAAGAGAAAGAAAATAAGCTCTCAAGTTTGAGCATTATCGTCGACACAACTCAGAAGCAGTTCGATGAAAAACGGGAAGTCGTTGAAGAGGTCGTGAAAATTTTAGAAAAGAATACGGCCTTCCCGATATCGTTTGAAAAACAGGATATACTAAATGAGTTCCGAAGACAATTAGAATTGTTAAATGTTCAGCAACAAGAGATCATCAAATTACATCAGTCCATTCAAGATTTGCAAGATCAACTCCATTCCGTTCAAGACAAAGAAGGCGAAATCTCTAGATTGAATCAGTTGGTCCAAGATTTACAGAAAGACCTTGAATCACTTCAAGAAAAAGACGAGAAAATATCCAGATTGAATAGACTTGTTGAGGATTCACAAAAACAGCTGTTGTTGATGCATGGGAAAGACGAAGAACTCTTTAATATGAACAAATTGGTTGAGGACTTACAAAAACAACTCGCCACGGTTAGCGAAAAGGAGAGTGAAATAACTAGGTTGAATAATTTCATAAGGGATCTACAAGGAGAGTTGTTGTTCCTTCAGGATAAGGATACGGAAATCGTTAGACTGAACGGGGTTATAGAAAATTACAAGGTAAGAAATGAAAATTATAATTTTTTTATTTGGTCCTTTAGTGTGCTTCGTTAAAAAAGATAAAATACACAGTACTTTTTAATGTCATTAATTATTCGGAAGTTTTATAAAAATGTAATATAAAACTAGACGGTTAATTTGAACTATTTGAGTCGTAATGTATTTGTTGTAGTTTATTTCACTTTTCCGTTAAATCTGATAAATCATAATTGAACCACTAAAATTAGACATTTAAATTTGTTTCACTGGAATTAAAAAAATGGTCCTTAAATGGCATGTCTATCAAGGACCACCCTGTATAAACAAATCAGAGTTTCAGTTGTATACATTTTCAAGGTTCAGCAGGACTTGAGCCAAGAAGAACTGAATGAGTACCGTCAAGAACAGGTCACCGCAAACATGACTATAGAAGATTATAAACAGAAATTGGACCAGTTCAACAGTACGTGTATGGCTTTACAGAATTCCCTGGAAGAGAAAAATCAACTCATCGCCACATTAAACCAACAGTTACAACTCACCGAGAGCCTTAAGAATGACAACAACGAAGATGTCGAGAAATTACAGGAAGAAATATCCCAAGTTAAAAAAGACTGTTCCATGCTCCAACAGTCTTTAGCCGAGTACCAGGAGCAACTGTTCGGCGTAAGGAATGAGCTGACCAACAAAACTAATCAATTAGAAAGTGTGAACCAACAGTTGGCATATTCACAACAGAATTACGAGATTCAGGAAAGTGAATTAAATAAATTACGAGATCTTCTGCAATTTAAGGAACAAGAATATGCCGGCTCCGTGGAAAACTTAAGGAAAACACATTTCAGAGACTTGGAAAATCATTACGAAGAACTACTCGCTGCTAAAGATCTAGACATCGAAACAGTTAGAAGTCAGTTCAATGAATATATACAAAATACCAATCAGTTGACTGAAAGAGTAACTTCCGAAGAAAATTTACGTCAACAGTCGCAGGATAAGGTTAAACAATTAGAAGAGAAAATCGGCGAGCAGTCCACTTTGCTGGATGAAGAGGATAAGCAGTTGACTGAAATGAGGAGCATCATTGAGCAACAAGTTATTAAAATAGAAGAGCTGAAAAAGGAGCTGTTCGCCAAAAGTAGTGATTACGACAGTCTCATCGCAGAAATGGATATTGGTAGGAAAGCCATTACGCAGCAACCTACGCCTTCGGCTGCAGTAAGTATTGTTTTGTTGCACTAATAATTTTCCCTTTAAAAGCTTTTTTGTTTACATCTGAAGTATTTTTTCTTGCTCTTGCTAAACAGGTAGAAAAGTCTATAAGTTCTGATAGGTCTCAACTATCAGAAGAAGATTTATCGGAACCGGTTAGCCGGGCCGAATTAGATTTGGCGCTTTATATGCTTCATCAAAGAGACGTTCGCTGTGAGGAATTAACAGTTGAGCTAACTCAACTTTTAGAGGAACGTGACACGCTGCAGTTGCGTCTGTCCAATGCCCTACGAGAGAAGGAAGAAATTCGAAGGAAACTTGCAGGTATTTACATTTTCTAACACATTTAACACATCTATTGCTATCCTTCCAGACCACATTTTTATAGACGAAAAGTTTCCTTTATTTAATTTAATACACATATTTTCATAGAGGCTTTTTCTCAATTTTTTTTTATTAGGGCCCGAGGAAGTACCAGTGCCATCAACCTCTGCCTCGAGCCCCACGACACCTCGCAGCAAATCCTCGGCCATTTTCCTTGCCGCTTCGGGAACAGAATTAGCCACGGAACCAGTAGAGGGTTCCAGCGATATCCAAAATCTCGAGAGCAAGTATGTTTATTTCTCACATACCGAAGGGTGATATCCACTGTTTGCTTTCTATTTTCAGATTGTCCGAGTTGAAGAAGGTCGGTTATAAGAAGGATAAAACGTTCGTAGACGAACAGCACTTCAGAAGATTGCAGCAGATGTCTATTATGCAGCAACACATAAACGAAGCTTCGAAATTGCCTCCCGAAGCAGCGGCCAAATTGGTGGATGCCAGTTACACTCTGTGTAAGTACCAATTTTTACCAAAACGGGAAAATAATTTTATCCCTTGCACTGTTCTGTTTCAGCTCGTGACGTCCAAAGTCCTTCCAAAGTTCTGCTGAACTGGTTGTGGGGACGAAGCACTCCGAAAGTAAATGACACGTAACGGTTACCTGTGAACTTATTTATTTAATATGTGCCTACTAGAAGTAAAAAAAAAATTGTGCTGGTCAGCGAAGCTATTTAATAGCAGACTATATTTTTGACATCATGAATTTGGTCTATTTAAGATTATGTAATAAATAGCATAAATGAACGGTTAAGTTTAGTGTGATATCAAAAAATACTTGTGTTTTATAAAGCCTATATAAGTTCTAATTTGTACATGTTGTTTTATCATTTAAAGCATTTATTTCCCTGTTGTAATTTTAACAAAATCAATAAATTTTTTAATTAGTCTACGTTGACTTTACTTGTGTCTTAAAAGTTTTATTAACGTTTGAAACAAGGACTGTAATAATATCTCTACCTGTTATTTTAATCACAAGGATTAACGTTGAAGTTGACAACTTGGGCGGGAGAAGCGGCATAAGCGGTAAGTTGCACATGGACTGAGAAACAACTCAAATCGGTAAGTCTTAACCATAAATAAAAGAGAACTATTGTAGGTGGAATATCAGGGAGTGGAAGAATGCTAGATATTTGTGGGTTTAGTTTTAAACCTGTCTGGTGGGTAATATTACAGCGTGTTCAATTTATTTGGTCCGCACTAATTTTAGAAATAAGTAATCCAAAATTAAAACTAAAAACATTATGTATTCTTGCTGTCCTATTGACCCTGGACAAAGACTAATCACGTTAAAAACAGCTGCCACAATGTGCTCTCTTTGTTTCCACATTTTACGTGGGATTGTTTCATCAGGCACTGATGTTTCAAAATATCATCGTCTGCTACTAAAAAACACCAAGAGACTTTTCATTCATTTAACGTAACAGTACGTGGATGTAACATTATTTCTACAAGAAACCGCCGGTGGCGTTTTTTTTTTCTTGAGAAAACGGAGTGGCACTTGGAATAGCACGCCACGGGTTAATGCCACAAGGTTAGTATTACATGCAATAAAAGATCTAATTAAGTGAATATGCTGTAGTAAATTTTATTCAAATCGTTCAGCGCAATATGAAGATATGAATATGAACACCCTCTATCTCGAATACCACGTCCCCCAGGAAAAAAGTTTATAGAGCAAACTCTACTTATTTTTTGGCAACTAATCTATTCCTGGAGTTTCTGTATTAAAGTGAAATCACCCTATATACAGTGTTTGGTGAGTCGATGCATTCCTTGCAGGAGATTATAGTACAAGCGATTTGTGATAATTTCCTTAATATATCATATTCCGAAAACGCTTAGTTTTCCATCTACAAGGTGTTAAAGTTTTAATAAAAAAATGCAAATTTATAGATATTGCGGAAACCGCTCTGAATATTTTAATGTAATTTTACAGGCTCCGACTGTTAACAATAATACATGTTTTACAATATTGTTTTTAGTTTCACCAGTGGCGTGCGCACAGGCACGTCTGGATAATTTTAAAGAAAAAAATGATCTGCCACTGATTTTTCTTAAAATAAAAATTATTTTTCAATCCTTTGTTTAATTTGGAAGAGAAGATATATTTCGACTGTTTTTCTTATGATGCACCGTTTTCGAGTAAAAAAATTAAAATCGATTTATTGCATGGCATAATCCGATTTCAATAATTTGAAAAATAGTAGAAATTATGCACTCAGCTTTTTTGTTTATTACAAAAAATTATTACTTCTTACAGTTAACAATATGTCTAAAAAAAATTTTATCAGTTTTTAGATTCACTATTCACTATCTAAACAGAAATTAGCAAGTTGGCTATGCACTCGTATACAATTAAAAAACTTGTAACAGCCGTCATGTTGATTGTTACTTACCTGTCACGGCCAATGGAAACATCATTTTAAGAAAAGGGGAATGTTTATTCGTAAATAAAATGAAAATCGCTGAGTTTAGGTATAGGTATAACAAAGTTACACTTAATTTTAGTTCAGAATGCGAATACGTTAAAAAAATTAGGGGTTTCCATTTAAAAATTTCAATTTTCCACATTTTCTGAACTTCATATTCAATAATTTTTTTTGACCACCCTATATAGAAACTGGAAAATTTTCATGTCAAATTCGAAAAATTAGATCTTCCTCTACAAAACGTCCAATTTGTACAAAAAAAGAAACCTATGTTTCCGGGAAAAATAAATTTTGCTGACAGTGCATCTGTCAATTTTTGCTTAAAAATCAAAATATCTCGAAACCGGTCAATCCTAAGTATGGAGTGTGCTATATGGTTTCAACTTAAAAATATACGCTCTTTAAAAAAATGTAATAATATACAGGGGGTTTCATTTAAAATAAGAAAGTTAGTATCGATTTCCGGTATAACCGGAAATACGATGACCTCGAAAATATTCTAGCTTGGTAGGCCCCACGGTCCGTATCACACCATCACAATATCAAAAAAATCCTTCGAGCGGTTTCCCAGATATCCATCTATGGAGTTCGTAGTGGGACACCCTGTACTGGACCTTCATATTGTGGATAAAACTTTTAAATTAAATAAAAAGCATGCATGAGGACTCGAATTAGATTTATTTAAAAAAAAAAATACATTTCAACACTCTGGTGGTTCATATTTTCAATTAAAAATTTAATGTGCAAACAACTTTATAAGGTTCATAAAACAAATACATAAATATCTACAGGGTCAGAAAGGCCCCATGGTTCATCGGCCGTTACGTGAGAGCGATAAAGAAAGTCATAGAAATCCGTGCGATAGAGAAAGATGGCTATAATGAAGGCGTCTAATAGTCACCGCCCATTTCACACTTCCACAAATAAGATCCACTTCTTATTTGTGGAAGGGCGAAATGGGCGGTGACTATTAGACTATTAGCCATCTTTCTCTATCGCACGGATTTCTATCACTTACTTTATTGCTCTCTCATAACGGCCGATGAACCATGGGGACTTTCCGACCCTGTATATGTCAATAATAAACAATATAAACGTACAAATTCACTAAAATCATTGTCGTAAGTAAAAGGAAATATATTAAGTACAAAAAACTCAAATACTAAATAATAAAAATGATTTTAAATGTGATGCTGATACAAATGAATCGCTCCAGAATATTAGACAATATTTCCAGATACTCGCTCGACTAAACTGAAATTAAAATTAAAAAATGTAGTTTTTATAGATAGAACTTGACGAAAATTAAAATGTTTGGCAGTATTTGAATTTTCATACATAATATCTTAAAATAGTCATTATGTACAATAGAATTATACTTTACGCTGATTGCGATTTAAAATTATTTTAGAAAAAACATTCAACAGTTCTCATAATTTATCTGCATATAACATTCAACAAGAATTTACCTTAGCAAATATTACGAATGAGATCTTTAATAAAATCCTCACTACGATATTTTTAACTGCAGACTAGAATAATGAATTATACAGATACACTATAAATAAAAGGTACAGCAAAATAAATAGGGCATTATTTACACCGAAGTGATAGTTGACTGCAATTCAGAGGTTCCGAAAAGAATATTAGAAATGCAATCGCAGCATCCCCTATATTCAACAGCCAAAAACTTTTTTTCCATTTGATAACAAGAAAATTGGATGTCAACCCCTGAGTGAGTTATGAGAACCACGGAGGCTGTTACAATCACAGTCATTTTGTAGAGAACAACTTCCATTTTTGAGGAGGACGCCCCTCTCCATCTCGTTCATCTCTTCCTGGTTTGACGGCATGCCCGCTAATGAGGTCCTCTGTCGACAGATGTACGGAGTTGTATTCGGAGATTCGCGACCCTGCCAATTTTAAATCAAATTACAATTCGAAAAGCACAAACTTGGGTGCAAGCATATACGGTCATACTTCCGCACTTTTGTTGTTTACGAATGAATTATCGGTGGAATCATCAAAGTAAGAAATTAAGAGCTGGTTTATTTGTCGCAAGGTTTTTAGTTTATTATTAGAGGTATGACTGTATTTTACTTAGTTATTTATAGCTGCGTATCAGTTGTTTGCTAAGTAATTTCAATCATATTTTTGTTTAAGTAAGTGTTTCACCACAGCTCTAAAAAGTTTTTCTTTATTAAATAAAATTAAAATGACAATTTTTAAAGCGAGAACATAGATAACCAAACGTTTACCGTGTCTGAGAAACAGGGTGTTTTGTCAGCTTTGAAAGATTTCAAATCTTTAACATTGATTTTCAGTAATATCCGCCCGTGTATTATATTTTAACAAACATAAAAGCTTTAATCATAATATTTGATGCCACTTGCTCAGTTAGGTTTAGTGTGGTATTCTAGGTAATCAATTAATTGGACCATTTTTCATCGATGGAAATCTAACTCAAGACAAATATCACACTCTTGCATACTTTTTGAATACCTTACCGCTTGCAGAAGTGTATAGAATTTATTTTCAACAAGATGGTGCTCCCCCACATAATGCCAGAAGAAACACTAATTTGTTAAATGCTAAGTTTGATGAAAGGTGGATTGGCATGACTGGTCCTGTTCGATGGCCCGCCCGTTCTCCTGACCTCACCCCCGCAGATTTTTGGATTTGGGGATATCTTAAAGATCAAGTATTTTTGATACATCCGGAAAATTTAGATATTTTAAGAGAGAGGATTATAAACGTTTGCCGTAAAATACTTCCAAACTTAATATGAAATGCTACGTATGAGGTAGCCAGAAGATGTTAATTATGTGTTCAACAAGATGGAAGACAGTTCGAACAATTTTTATAAGGTTTTTTAGTGTTACATTTTTATTTTGTTGTTGATCTGGTATCTATTTGTTTTGCTTTGTTGTTGTTACTTTAGACATAGCATTTCTCTAATAAATTTTGTAAAAAAATATGTTTTCCATAAAATATTTAACAAATATCAAGTTGACTGCAGAAAAAATATTCTATCAAACAGGCCAAAAAGAAAATAATGACATTTAAGAAAAAACAATTGAAAATCGCCTAACGTTCTGATGATAGTATTTGTCAAGCCATTAACAACAGTCTTTTGTTTTTTTAAATAAAACAACAGAGTTACAGCTTGGGGCGTTTTTTATAAGACAGCCTGTATATTGGTCTCATAGTTCTCTCAGAAATGTGGCAAAATACTTAATTATACGAAAGTATATTGATAACGCTACCGACTATAATAATTTCGATATATTTGTTATACAGTCTACATTGCGTTTAACAAAACATTTAAAAAGGTCTGGTGAAGACTGGTATCAAGTAAATTATTAAAGTAACACAAAAAAATTATATACGTGGCCTTTTGAGGAATGGAATTTTTTTATCTAATTACCATTGTATCTACAAATTTAATGAATTTCAGGAATGTTAGCTTATTTCCATATTTAATTAATTTATTTCAGTATATATTGTTAAAAGAGTTTAAAATTATAAGTTATGATAGTACTGGAAACTTAGCAACACAAAAAATTAACAATTCAAAATATACGGGGTATAACAGCAGAATCGTGACAAATTTTTTATGGCAGATTCATCCTGTCAAAACTTGCAAAAGAGCATGGGGAATAATTTGCTAAAATGATTCCCAAGGGTTTTACGATGTGTCAAAATTTGGTCGACAATTGGAGAAAGCCCATTTCTCATGTGACGTAGCCAGGCATGGCAATTTTAATAAAATCATTTTTAAAATTTAGGTAATTTTCGTACATCTTATATACAAAAAAGCTAACTTGAGAAAGTTGTTTACTCAGAAACTAGGAAAGTGCACATACCGGGAGCCCCAAAGCAAAATGGAGTGACTGTCTCTAAACACTACCGTTTCAATTCCAAACTTTCCAAACATAAAGATTTTTATTATCGTTATAGGAAAAAATGTTTCTTGTGTATTCCTGCTTGTTTTGGGGACGAATTTTAACGAATCTTTTAGGGCTAGCTGCCCTAAAAGATTCGTTAACGTTGCTATTACACCCTGTATATTAAAGGAAAAAACATGGTTATGACTCGAAACTGAATTAGTGAAGAAAAGATCTCACAAATGAATGTTTTTATTAATTTGGAAGAATTTATATTAAAAACCGTAAATGAAGTGAAAACTATACTTTTAAAAATTAACAATCAACCAGCCATCACAGCGACAAGCAGAAAAACTCAACACATTACTTAAATTACCATTCAGAAATCTATAAACGTCACTGCATCTGCCTGTTCAAATTAAGGAAGCTCGTATATAAGCACCAAACATTTATTATACACCAACGTGCACCTTCTCCAACTAGGAATAAACTTCAAAAGTTAAAGCAACCATATTGCAGCTAGAAGGAGAAACGAACCTGCTTAGATGGCCCGCAACACGTGTTCTTCAAACAGTTGTCGCTGTCACTACTCGTCTTCGGGCAATCTAAAAAGCAATCCTCCGTCGTCTGGTCCACGTCCTGTGATGTCGTCGGTATGTCGACGTAGTCTATGAATTCCGGTTGGATGGTCGTCGAATGAATCCCTTCGTTGTGGAAGAACTCCTTTACTTTTTCAGCGATTTTCATGTATTCTGAGAGGTTTCTACATCTGTTCGAAAGAAATTTAAGTCGAATAAACAAAAATCAAAATTATTTTATCACTCACTTAATATGAGCAGAAGCGATGATCCTATCGCCGGCCAACTGCCAGACGTGAAACTCATGAACTGCTAACACTCCATCTACTTTGGCTAATAGCTTGTTCTGAATAGCGTCTACTTGTATATGAGTCGGTACGGTCTGCAGAAGAATAAGGGCAGAATCCCTGAGCAACGGCCACACCGAGTGTAAGATCAGCAAGACCAGAATTATACTTAGAGCTGGGTCGATATAGAACTTGTATTCCCAGTCGGTCAACCAAAACACCTAAAGAAAACAAATTTTTAGTTAACCTCTATTAGTTTTAAACTCACATGTTTAAAGAAGTTGCATCGTCACTTACCAATGCAGAAATAACTACTATTACGGATCCCAATGCGTCAGACAGAACATGGAGGAACACTCCTCTCATATTCATCTGTCCAGATGAATGGGAATGAGTCAACGACTTCTGTTCTGCCTGAGGAGGTGGGCTAGGGTAAGTCTCATCGTTTTCATTGTCGTCGGTAACGGCCAACTGGGTAAGTCGGTTGCGACTGTGCGAAAGGCGGCCATGAGAATGCCCGTGGGAGCTACCATGCTCTAAGAAGAATATTTTTTGTAGAAAATTATGATTCGTTTGATTTTTTTATCTAAAGGTTAATACTATATTCTAATTTATCGTCCCTGGAAAACTCCCTCCATTAAATTTGAATAAAATATCTTTGAAAGTGCTGCTATCCATTCTGACGACTTATGTAGTTAATGAAAGTAACCGACAGTGTATCACCAAAATAGTAAAGTATTATTCCTTCCTTCTCAATTGCTTGTTTTCTTGTTTTGTTTAACAGAATTATTTTTTATAAGTTTAGGAAATTTTCCCAAATTCATTGGGACATATTAATTTGTAAGCTCAAACTAAAACTGTGAAGTGTCTGTGAAAACAATAAACCTTTAACCTTCAATTAAAGTACGGGACAGAGAACGGGTAAATGTTAATAAGTAAACGTGAAAAGCAAAATTGTTTATAAGGGGAAAAACCGCAAATCTAAAAATAATCTGAAACCTATTTCCTATGGCAAATGCATACATACATATTCATAAGATGTATTATGGATACCTGTAAATTGGTTAGTTTTCAATGCAAAAGGCCTTGTAGCATTTTTAAACATTTATTTGAATATATTTGTAATGTTTTTAAATTCCAATGAAGTAATTTCAATTATCACACTTTCATTACGCAATTTCGCTTTTTTTTAATATAAATTTTAATTGCTTAACCTGAATAATGAGAAAGCAAATTTATTCCCACGATGCATAAATACGATAGATTTTTTTTACAAATAGTCCCAAATGTATTAAACAGGTATTTCCCATTTCAAATGCATACATACATATTCATAAGATGTATTATGGATACCTGTAAATTGGTTAGTTTTCAATGCAAAAGGCCTTGTAGCATTTTTAAACATTTATTTGAATATATTTGTAATGTTTTTAAATTCCAATGAAGTAATTTCAATTATCACACTTTCATTACGCAATTTCGCTTTTTTTTAATATAAATTTTAATTGCTTAACCTGAATAATGAGAAAGCAAATTTATTCCCACGATGCATAAATACGATAGATTTTTTTTACAAATAGTCCCAAATGTATTAAACAGGTATTTCCCATTTCAAATGCATACATACATATTCATAAGATGTATTATGGATACCTGTAAATTGGTTAGTTTTCAATGCAAAAGGCCTTGTAGCATTTTTAAACATTTATTTGAATATATTTGTAATGTTTTTAAATTCCAATGAAGTAATTTCAATTATCACACTTTCATTACGCAATTTCGCTTTTTTTTAATATAAATTTTAATTGCTTAACCTGAATAATGAGAAAGCAAATTTATTCCCACGATGCATAAATACGATAGATTTTTTTTACAAATAGTCCCAAATGTATTAAACAGGTATTTCCCATTTCAAATGCATACATACATATTCATAAGATGTATTATGGATACCTGTAAATTGGTTAGTTTTCAATGCAAAAGGCCTTGTAGCATTTTTAAACATTTATTTGAATATATTTGTAATGTTTTTAAATTCCAATGAAGTAATTTCAATTATCACACTTTCATTACGTAATTTCACTTTTTTTTAATATAAATTTTAATTGCTCAACTTGAATAATGAGAAAGCAAATTTATTCCCACGATGCATAAATACGGTAATTTTTTTTTTACAAATAAGCCCAAATGTACTTTTTTTTAGTATAAATATTAATTGGTTAACCTGAATAAAGAGAAAGTAAATTATTCCCACGATGCATAAATACGTTAGATTTTTTTTTACAAATAGGCCCAAATGTATTAAACAGGTAACCCCTTCCAAAAAAGCATTTTTGTTAATGAATCTGAAGAAACTTAATCGACCTAATTAAATTATAATTTATGGGACATATATTTGGAAAATCGGGATATTAGTATTATTAATAGCTAAATTATTATGTACTTAAAAAATTTACCGTGGAAGAGTAGCAAGCCTATAAGGTTGACTAGAAGACCTGCTCCTCCAACTATGAGCAACAGTTGAGGTCTGTGAATTTCTTCAGTTTCCAAAAATCTTTTGCATGCCTCTACCGTGATCGAAAAACATATAGCTACAAGGAACACTGCATTGACTAACGCTCCCAACACTTCCGCTCTAGCCCAACCAAACGTATTTTTGGACCACTTCTTTGGTGACATCTGAAAAAGTCAAATTTATCAATGAAGTGAAAACATATACATAAAACATATAGTTTTACAAAATAATTTCTGGTTTTCAAAATTTGTTGTAATTTCAAATTGTAGTCATATTTTTTACTGCACTATATTTAAATTATGACTGTTTATTTTGTTTTGGAAGACTGAATTCATTGTTGGTAAAGTGAATTTTGTGAATAGCCTACAATTATTTTTGTGAATAGGTCACGGCGTTAAAGTTTTAAAGCACACAAACTTTAAGGATAATGAAAAGGACACAATAAGTAATATATTTTTTTAAATGTCCTAATTTTCTTTATCTGAAAAATACAATTCATCATCATGACCCAATTTACCAATAATGATAATTAGGCCAAATTCATTACAAAATGTTTATTATTGACATTGCATAATTTGCTTGAAATAAATAAGTAAATATTAACAAAACACATAACTATTATAAATTATGTTGTTATTAATTGTTATGAAAATATTAATTGTAAATGTCAATAGCTCGTAGGCTCTTAGGTCACAATAATCTAATATGGACCTCTTTCATAAATTTCTATTACCCCCACATTAATAATATTTAGTGTACACAATTAATGCAATATAATTTTTATCCATTTTTTTCTCAAGGTAAATCCTAGAAAAGAATTTAATTTTGTTTTGATAATAATAGTAGCAGTATAATATACATAAAGTCAATTTAACTTGATCGTAACACGTAAGAGACAAAATGTATCATTTATCCATTTACTTATGGCACGAATCATGTTTAAAAAAAATCAGTTTAACTACGTAGAGTACTTGGGAGGGAAATTTAACTATTTAGAGGTAGTCTGCTATTTTGCTATTGTCTTCTACCAACTGTTAATTAATTAGTACATTCACTGGTAAATAATAAATACATAGCTGTAAAGGCGAAAGTAATATTTAATTAAGTTGGCATAGCCTCATAATATTTACAATCATCATTTTATAACTTACGCAATATTTATGAGCAACAAAAATAACGAAATTATCATATCTGAATTTATGTAACATAAAAAAACAACATAGAATGTCAATATTACAACTAATAATAACTTATTTTGAAATATAATCGGACAATTATATTATAAACTAATTCAGTTCTCAGATTATCACTAGATAGCAAAAGTTAAATTAATCATAAATAGCAAACACTTTGCAAACAAAAATTAGGTACATCACAATTTTCTTCAAGTTTAAGCATTGAAATATTCTACGTTTTCTGACTCATTCCTTCTAGAATATATAACCAAGTGCAAAGTAAGCTTCAAAGTGTTGTTTTTGGTGTGTTTCCTTGATATTGGATTTAATAAAGAAACAGTTTTATGGTCAATAACAAGACATACATCTGAAGGCGGTTTAACCATCTTAACTTTGCCAATGACTTTACAAGCAAATTTATTTCCTGTAACATTGTCAGACCTTCTATCTTTGCACCCCGTGATCCATCGTTGATATATTTATTAAAATGTTTTAGAATTGTACGCTGTTCTACGCTGTTTTGTTGTTGAACATCTCAACTGTCTAATTAAGTTATACTACAAGTTTAGTCTGTTCTGTTTCAAAATAATAGTTCCCCAATTTAAGTCAGCTAGTCGCGGAATACCTTTGCGCAGATAAATTACAATATTTGCTCTTTCTGTCCCTTTCTGTTTAAATCTCCTGTCAATTGTTTGAAGTTTGAAAAAGCACTATCTGTTTCGCACAATAAAATCAATGATGTGAATATGTTTAAGCTGTAATAGCTCTGGAAATGTGGCAATTAGAAAAACGACAAAAAACTGTTGCGTTTTTATGCCAATATATGAACCCACTTCACCAGTCTCTTTAGTGACGTTACCACATGCGTATAAATGGTGAAGGTGTCGTATACTAGAGAGAATTCTAGGGAATTTCTGTTTAACATCTAGTATTTTCAAGTCGTCTACCCATCTGCCATCACTGGTTGCAATATCCACCCTTGAGTATATTATTTCGTAGTTTACATAAGCAATGATATCCACATTGGTTTTATAAGATACCCTACGTACCTACCTACATTGTGTGTATACTTGATTTGCTATTAAATGAAAAGGATTAGCTTATAGTTCATCTAGCACTAGCCATTCACGTTGCGAATGACACTATTTCTTTTGAGTTTAATAATACCATGGAATATCATTCCCTGCATTAATGTTATATTGACTATTACAATGAAATTTACCTTAACTGATAAGAAAGCTATAACTAAGGCAGCTACATCGCTCAACATATGAAAACTGTCCGCTACCAGGGCCATAGAATTTGTTATGTAGCCTACCACAATTTCCGCAAAGAAGAAACTTGTGGTAAGCCACAACATCGTTAACAGACGGCATTTTTTTCCTGAAAATTTCCCCATGGTGGATGAAACTGAAACAAAGAGAAAACGCTGTTAAAAGATAACGATACTTAAAATAAATACTAAACTAATAAAAGTGTCCAGAAATTTATATTGTTTTTATCCTTATTTTTATTAGATTACAGGTATTTTTCCACAGTTGCGTGAAGATAAGATTTAGGAATTAATTGCCTGTTTGAAAACCTAGTCAGATCAGTATTGCACAATAAAATGTGATTGTGATCATTGTAACATTTATTTCTCTATTACTGGAGCACATACATAATAAATCACAGACCACAATAAATGGTTTATTTTTGAAAAAAAATAGAATGATCTCAAGCATTAGGTGTTCAAATTTTAGGAATGCTATCTACAAACAATGAATGCAGCGATAACAAGGGTTTAGTTTGGATTTATATGTGTAATAATAATTATCGATCGAGTAATTGGCCCAGATATTAGAAATAAATTTCGTAGTTACTTTATTTGTACCTAGTACAGCCAGTCGTTGATAAAAAATACTGATATAAATATACACTTGTAAATACAGACAGATAAATTAACCTCACCATTAGTTACTTATACAGATAAAAGCCCGCCACTTCCTTTATACTTGTAAACATATTTGCAGTTTAAATTACAAATAATTTTGTTCACTGATTATAATAACTTTTATTTGTCTGTTCAAATACCTTTAATTTACAAAAATTTTTTAACTTTCAATGTGCAATGTACGAGTTAAATTAAGTTAGATTTAATTTTTCTTTTTATTTAAAAATCCGTAGCTGTCCATCGTTATCAAACGAATTTAAGTTTAAAAAAACTGAGTAATCTAAACCACTTTTACTAATACTGAAAATTAAACGCTTAAAATTAAAAAAAAAACAAGGAACAATAAGATTCAGGGATTTTTAGTTGGCAGTACCAGTTGTGCTATGTTGGTTGCCTAAGCTCGACGTCACGTGGCTTGTAATCATTTATGAAAGCTCTGGATATTATTCAGAATCATTTTTTACCATTTCCACTTCAAAGCGCACAACATTAATGAAAATTAAATGATTTTAGTTATTGTTTTAGAATTTCTAATATTCTACAAGGTAAATTAAAAATATCAATAATAGTTTTGTTTCATTCATTTATTAAAGTCTAGCAAAAAGTTTCTAAGGTACCCATTCATATTAAATTGATTTGTTAATTTAATTAACTTTCATTATTAAGTATAAAAAGTAGATATTGTATTATACAGGATATTTGACAAAAATGGTCCATACATCAGTGGTAGACAAATTAAACTGATTTAAATCAAGTTACCTTTGTACAATTTTGATTCCATTAGTTCAACGAAAATGTATTTGTTTAATTTTTGACAATCACTTTTTAAAATACTCGATGGAAGTATAGGGGAGCTTTTGAGAGATGCCAAATATGAACATGAACTTATATCAGTCTTTTATTTTTGCTATAATTTTTTTATTGGTAGAGATTTTGAAAAAACGCAGATGTTTTTTGAAACATTACTTTATTTAGGTACTATAAAATAGGTAGGTATATTGTACTTTAGACGAACTTTCGAGTACATCAATTAAAAAGTTCTACTGATTGTGAGATATGGTCCTCTAAATGTAGTACCGAGGTTCTACATTCATTGATATAAATATATCCTCGTAGATGGTGACTAAACAGAGGTATATCGGTCTAAATCGTAAAAATCTTTTAATTACAAAAACAAAAAATCTACACATCCTGACAATATTGAAATAAATTTTACTTGTTTATAGTAAATAATGAGGTATTACAAAAAACACTTTGTTTTCTCAAAATCTCTATCAAAGAAAATAAAAATAGCAAAAAGAACAAAGGGCAAGAAAGAGAAAAGAAGTAAACGATAAGCTTACATTTCCCAAAAACTCTTTTATACCTACATTTTAGTCGAAATATCTTAAGTACCTACGTAAGTAATTGAAATAAAATAATAAAGAAAGATAGTTTGATTTAAATCTTTTTATTTTCACTGAAGGTAACTACTCCCGAAATTAAATATGTACTGTATTTTTTTACCAAATATTCTGTTAGTTAGACTATTAACAGTGCCTTTTAGAATTTTCGCGAGATGTGTTTGCTGCCTCAATCCAATAAAGCAGCAGGGCAAATAACTGTGTGGTAGTTACGCGTTTCAAGAACTTTCATTAATGTGGGAAATTAACTCTGCTTCATACCAAACTTAACGAGCACTTCGGGACAACCAATTATTGTCTCGTTTCTTCTATTGTCCAAACAACTTGAATAACATCTGCTTGTTATTTTGGCATTAATATAATTGCAGTACTTTAGTTTATACCCATGCATACCAAAAAGGGAAAGTTTATTTTTTAATTCATTTACATCGTTGTATTTTATAACTATTTTTTGTTGGTTTTATAATTTCGCAAGCATACCACCCACGATCTAACTCCCACAAAATGAGGGCAGAATTAACTTGAATCTGCGTGTTTGTTGTATGAAATCTGGCTTTTTTGAAAGACGAAGACTCCAAGACGCACTGCATTTCAAATATACGATACGGCCGTGCTAAACATAGATTTTGCGAATCATTTACCTCGCCACGTTTTTTTATTTTATAAGTTATTTTGACTTTGGTCGACTAAAATAGCTGTTGCCGTTAAAGAACATCGGTGTTTCGCATTCGCGGCGATTCCTGATGTGAATATCAAACCTCAATTTTAAATTCACTTGAAGAAGGACATCTATAACACGAATATTAATCAACTCCAGTGCAAATTTGCTGTAAATACATTTTTTTTATATGTATAATTAATTATCCTTCTCACTGACAATGGCAATAACAATATCTGTTATTTATTAAGACCGACTAAAACTTTGAAGGTTCACAATAACGAAATTGCAACCTAACTAACCTTCAAAAAATCTTCCTTGAGCATAAAGGCTGTAGTTTATTATAAATTTTTTGAAATTTCCATAGATTTTAATTCAAAAAAACAAAATTATGTCGGAAATAAATAACTAACTTAATGATTAACATTAAAGGAAGCGTCTACTAAAGTTTGTCCCTTCACACATAGTACGAATTTATTTTCTCCATGCAAATGCAAATATTGTTTTAGTGTATCATTAGTCATGGCTAACTCTATCCTCTTTTAAATTAGGAAAAAGGATCGATTATAACTCTTTTATTTTTTGAGATAACTTGAAGTCGAAAACAATCAGATACTTGTAAAATAGTATCAACATTTCAGAATAAGTCCAATTACAGCTACTACAGAGGTTATCAGAAATATCAACGACTCAAAAACTAATAAGCATGTCGAAAATCACTTTTGACGTGAACTGAGATTAATATAAAAAAAATGGCCAATGTTCGAGAAAACCACAACTTTCTATCTATAATTAAATTCAAATTTAAATGTACAAGAACTTTAAATTATATTAAATATTACTTAAAATGCAATATTATGAAGAAAACATAACTTAAGAATTTTTATATATTTTTTATTCCCCTATTTCAACACATTTTTTACTGGGTTCGCTTGTAATATTACTGTGAAAAACAAAATTCCATCAAGAATAAAAATTATGTAATTGAACCGGTATTTGAATAATTCCTTGTAATGGGCAACCAATGATGTTAAAAACCAAAACCGAATCAAACTCAGTTTGTTTTGATTACCGTCTGCTTCTTTTTTTGTGTAATATGGAAAGCTACTGCTAAAATGTAGGAGTATCGTCGTTTCCTTTCTTATTATTGTTTTTGAAGGAAAATAATCATTGCTACATTCAGATATACATAAAAAAATGTATATGCGAGACATAATATTGCTAATTAATATCTGAATGATTTATTATCTAACAAGAATGTATAAATAAACATGAAATCAGTTCTTCCTTGTTACCCAATTCATCTCAAAGTTTATTTGAATAATATTAAATACGTATTATACAGTAAAATTAATAAGTAATAAGTTAAAAAAGGGCATAGAGGAGAATAATAGGTTTACATAATATAGATACCTATTGACGATCAAATATTAAAGATATGGTAAACAGCATTTTAAGAAAGTTTGACACCAATTTTTCATAGTTAACGGTTATATCATTGGAAGAACATCACACTACCTATTTTAATTACTAAAATGGCAAGTTGCTGTGTTATATAATACACTTTACATCCGAAAATTCATTGACCCAGAAAAAGTTCTTCGAATATGTTAACCAAAACCTGTAGAAAACGTTCCTTTTTTATTTTCAGGCTGATTGAAATTTTCGAGAAGGAGAATCAGGTACATACTAGCATTCAACATTATTTCCTTTATTGGTAGTTATTTTTTACGACCTTGTTTTCTCAAAAGCATGCCTAATTGACTTAAAATCTAGTAAACAGCATAGTTTGGTGACGTTGTACCATTAATAATAATGTGTTCATAACAATAACATTAACAATAAACTGTGATTATTACTTTCTAAAGTAATGTTCCTAAGTACATCATCCTTTAAGGAACATTATTTTAGAATCTGTAGAATCTGTAAAGACTGGGCGTGCGGACAAACGGTGTTACGCACTGTTGCTCTGGTCGACTGTGTCATAAATTTCAGTTGTCGACAAGTCGCCTGGCAGTGCAGTGCAACAATGCGGAATTTGGTGTGATTAGAAGGGAGAAATAAGAGGGATATTTGGTTTACTAATATTATTACAACATGGCATTTTGGAGACCTTTTGAAACGGAACAAAACCAAATTTACCATCAATATAATAAAATTGTTTGAGGACATAAATAATTAAAATGTTAGTCAAAGGAACATATAATAGAAATTTTCTACACATTATACACAAATTATTATAATTTTTTACCTTTAGCAAAAAGAAAGACGTTGTTTTCAGACTATTCAGAAATTCGTCACAGACTTAAAGGCCATTTCAAATGAAGCTATCCAGAAACTGGAAACTGCTAAGAAAAGTATGCGGATAAGGAAGTGCGGTACCTATTTTGAAGGAGATAAGGATGAATGATGTATAAAATGAATAATAAAGTTTAGTTATTTTTCGAACAGGCCTCGTATGGTCCTTTTATAGGCGTCAAAAATGTTTCGGATATCCTGCAAATGATTCCGATGAATGATTTCGTTCAAAATAACGGATCACCACTCTAGATAAATCCTTTGTGTATGTGCGTTTGTTTTCTTACATTTCGTAAACGAGAAACTAACCTTGAAAACTTCCAAGTATTGGAAAAAATACCGATGCGTCATCTTCCATTTGTGAACAACTTTGAAAAGGTGTATAAATCGAGATCCTACAATTTCTTAAAGGATGTCATGGTTAGTATTAGCGTAAGTGCGGAATTTAGAAATGAGTAAATAAAATAAACTTTAAATTTGAATGACATGCAACAGGTTCAAATAAAACAAATTAAGAAGCCAGTTTACTTGTTAATATTTCTAATTTCAAGTCAATAAAATTATCTACTGTGAATATTGTTAAATATGTATACGAACAATTATAACTACGGAAACACTCCTCTGGTACTGATTTAATTGTTATTATTTTTTCTTCAGCATCCAAAATCAACCCATTATTTATTACTACATATTTTATTCTTTCAACCAGTCTCGGATCAAAACGTTTAGAGCATTCGCACCTAATTTCATATACCTAATTTATCTGATAAATTAATGTGAAACGAATTAATTACATTAAAGAGAAATATAAAAACTCATGCTTCTGTTTAGAATTGGATTCGTGTGCAAATGTATATTTTACGACAAAAATGATAGCCTTTTCAAACAACAAAGTATGTGGTATGTTCCGTGCGCAAATATGTGACTAATCATTTCCATATCAATTCTTATGGTGAACTATTTCTTAGTGGTTTTGTAATTTATCAATTGAAAAATAATAGATTTTTGAATCTGGTGCTTAAATTCATTATTAAGTTCACTTTTTATTTTTGCCGACACATCAAATTATTCGTTTTTAAAAAAAGTGCTTTGGAAACAACAAATCATCCGATTATTACTTAATTGTTACTTACCTGAGTAATAATTTGATGTTTTGTTTCCAAAGTACTCTTAAGTAAAAAGGATTAACTTCATATTTCAGCAAGAACAAAAAATAAACCGAGAGAATAAACAAGACATGATCGCAAATGCAAAACTTCAATTTAGTGTCCATAAAAAAAACAGAGGTTGAATACGACTATACAGTGTAGGAAAGTACCGATGGTCTATCAGAAGTTACGTGAGAGCGATAAAGTAAGCCATAGAAATCCATGTGATAGACAAGGATGGCTATAATGAAGGCGTCTAATAGTCAACGCCCATTTCGCCCTTCCACAAATAAGAAGTGGATCTTATTTGTGGAAGGGCGAAACGGGCGGGCCTTCATTATTGCCATCCTTCTCTATCGCATGGATTTCTATGGCTTACTTTATCGCTCTCACGTAACTTCAGATAGACCGTCATGTATATTACAATTCCTGACACCCTGTATATTACAATTCCCTGTAAAAGTGTCCTTCGAATGTCTGGAGTTCAAAAGTCCACTTATTTCAGTTATCAATAAAAAAACCGAATACAAAGTGTGCAGTTTATTCATTGATAACCTCAAACTTAACAAAAGCTGTCAAATCTTCGGCACGTTTTTCGTTATTTCGCAATTTACTGCGGTTTGAAAAACGGGCACCCGGTATCGGTATGCCATTATTGGATGTGCATTTAGAAAAATATAAAAAAGTATAAAATAATCTAACATATTTTGATTAGAAAAAAATGTTTCTCCATTATCTTATAAATCAAAGTAGCAAGTAAAATCTTATATTACATTCTACACGTCTATCAAGTATTATCAATGTTAACTTTAACTCCAAAATAATTAAAAGTAGTCTACAAGTTTACAATATACTTGAATGCAAACAAGATAATTCTAGGAGCTGAACAAAAAACAAATTTGTTTTATTTAGCATAGATCAACGAACTCCAGACAGAACAGACTATTTTTTCGGTCAAGTCGGTGGAAAGGCACACGCACTACGATTTCGTCGGTTTCGGAATAAAATTAACCCACGACTGATTAATGGTAAACTTATTTAAGTAATAATGTTACCTAAAATCAATCTTCTCGTACTTAAAAACGAAATACATTACACACCATGCCAAGAGAAAATTAATATACTGTTTAGAGTACCGTGGTGATAAAGAAACTAATAGCGGGTACGGTACCAACGATATTTCAACTCAAACACCGCCAGTGGCGCATCAGTGCGAATTATATAGAAGGTAGGACAATCGGAAAATGTCAAATATAAAGTAGGTATTAAATTTATTCAATTTCAGACCTTAATATTAATAAATAATAAATTATACTAAAACTATAAACACAATCACACCCCGCAGGATGCTTTTAGGAAACTATTAACGCATGCATTAATCACAATTATTGAATACATTTACAAATTTGCTGGACAAAACAGGAAAAGTACGTTTTCTGATGTTTACATGTTCCTCGTGATCTTTCAATGGGGAAAATTAGAGGAAGTTGCTCTAGTTTAGCGTTACACTTCGTCATTTCCTAAATAGATCTACTTGTTCCATCATTGTCTTACAAAAAGTGAGATTTCTTGTCTAAAAAACGCTACAAGCCAAAGGATTATACCAGTAGCACCGTCTTTCAATGGCAAGTCGTTGAGTTTTCAATAATCATGTAGAAAATCACACGAGCTGTACTTGGATGAATCATCGACCTTACATAAAGAACCAATTATTTTTAAGCGTTTGAGGGAAACTGTTCAAGCATGAAGAATATCGATATTTTTGTATATTTTACGTGTTCGTCAAAACGGAACTTGTTATATTAAATATACTACTAAAAGCATTGTTAAAAGTAAATGTTAGGATAATTAAGGATTAAATGTCGAAACAATTACTTCAAAAATAGGATGTATTCAGATTGAACATACAATACTCGACCAGTCGTCAAGCAAGTCAACAAGCGAGTCCCCCTTCAAAAATCCCTTACACGTAACTAATTCTTTCTAGTCTACACTACTTGACATTAACATAAACAGTCTATATATTAATGGATGCGGCGAACAGGGCCGCACTCCCATGGACAGCATCCCTAACATTCGGCCATCCTGTTCTAATATTCTGTCCCAGAATATGTACTACCCTGCGAACAAAACAACGGTATTGAAAAGTGACAATGGTTCATCAGTCGTGAAATTTTATCAATTCACCAGTCGTGAAAGTAAGTCATTCACCAGTCGTGAAAGATAAGTCATTCGCTAGTCGTGAAAGTCATAAATCAATCACCAGTCGTGAAAGATAAGTCATTCACCAGTCGCGTAGGTCATAAATCAATCACCAGTCGTGAAAGATCGTGCATCAATCACCAGTCGTGAAAGATAAGTCAT